>NC_088867.1:30892136-31030630 GCF_032884065.1 Artemia franciscana | reverse complement strand
TCCGGGTGTCCCAGTCTGTAATTTTTCTTTGAGGTTCCTGGTCGTCATTTATATTCCCTCTGTGTCGGTCGTCATTTGTGTCCCGGTCTGTAATTTATCTTTGAGTGTTTTTTCTTTTTAGTTTTTTTAGTTTTTTACATTTTTTCAGTTTTTTTTCTTCTTTATTTTTCAGCGTCACTATGAAGTACATATCGCCGAGCCTTTGTTTTTTAACTTAAATCTGGTAGGCATTGATGACCTTATCCAAGTCAAAATCCCAAACCCAATCATCATCGCTATCATTTTCAGTTTTGATATGTTTTGACTCTCGCTTTCCAGGTGGATTTTCATCTAACTGCACGGTTTTGCGTTCTTTAGCCGCAAGCCTGTTTTCTTGCTGTTCTTGTGATTCCTCGGCACGCTTTCTTTTCTTAATTTCTCTATCAGCTGCAAGCCTGTTTTCTTGCTGTTCTTGTGATTCCTCGGCACGCTTTCTTTTCTTACTTTCTCTATCAGCAGCAAGTTTTTTGGCATATACTCTTTGAGCAGCTTCCTCGGCTGTTGCCATTGTAGGTTCTTCAGTCATTTTACAATTAAACATTTTTCCGTGAACGCATGTCTTAAATACCATTAATGACGTCACCTTCATAGCAAAAATGACGACAACTAACTTCATGACGTCAGTCGACACAGAAACATGACGTCACCTGACAGACAGACACACAGACAGACAACTTATTTTTATATATATAGATATATATATATATATAAGCCCCCCCGCGAGCGTAAGTTGTTACGCGCCATATTAGTTACGTGCCATTGTAGTTGTGTCCCTGTGTCCCACTACAGGTTTACCGACTCTTGAACATGCAACATATAATTGTCCATGGGAACAACAATCCGTATTCAGATCTATACCTCATTATTCTAATGATTGCACTTGAGTTTTGTTGATGGTGATTGCTAATCAAACATTCCCTGTGTCTCCATCGTCATTTATATATCCCCCTGTGCCCCCACCGGCGTCCCCGTTGTAGTTGTGTCCCAGTCGTCTTTTATAGTCGACAAACATGACGTCAGTCAACACACGAACATGACGTCAGTCGACACACAAACATGACATCAGTCGACACACAAACATGACATCAGTCGACACACACGTCCCAGTCGTCATTTGTATCCCGGTGTCCCAGTCTGTAATTTCTCTTTGAGTGTCCCGGTCGTCTTTTTTTTCTTTTTTCTTTTTAGTTCTTTTTTGTAGTTTTTCCCTTTTTTAGTTTTTTTTATTTTTATTTTTTTAGTTTTCTTTTTCTCCTTTAATTGTCAGTTTTTTCCCTTTTTTTAGTTTTTTTTCTTTTTCAGTTTTTTTGTTTTTTATTAGTTTTTTTTTTCTTTTTACCTTTTTTTAGTTTTTTTTTCCTTTTTAGTTTTTTTTTTCTTCTTTTGTATTAATGCTAAAGCCAACATTCGAACCTGGAACCTCTCGGACCTAGAACCTCGGACCTTCTCTGTGTCCCCGTCGTCATTTATATATCCCCCTGTGCCTTTTTATTGGTTTTTACCTTTTTTTTGCTTTTTTAGTTTTTTTTTCTTTTTTCTTTTTAGTTTTTTTTGTAGTTTTTACCCTTTTTTTTAGTTTTTTATTTTTATTCTTATTTTTTTAGTTTTCTTTTTCTCCTTTATTTTTCAGTTTTTTCCTTTTTTAGTTTTTTTTCTTTTTTAGTTTTTTTTTAGTTTTTTACCTTTTTTAGTTTTTTTTTAGTTTTTGGTTTGTTTTGTAGTTTTTACATTTTTTTAGTTATTTTTATTAGTTTTTAGTTTTTTTCTTTTTTAGGTTTTAGTTTTTTACCTTTTTTTTACTTTTTTTTAGCTTTTTTATTTTTTTTGTAGTTTTTGTAAGGTTTGAACCTGGAACCTCTCGAACCTAGAACCTGGAACATACCGCGTTAGCAACTCAGCTACATCAGCTTGTATACTTTTGTTTTTGAATTGGTATATGATGAAATAATTCAGACGTCATATGCGGACAGACAGACAGACAGACAGACATAACCCACAAACAGCTTATATATATATATATATATATATATATATATATATATATATATATATATATATATATATATATATATATATATATATATATATATATATATATATATTAATGTTTGGTAAATGACGACTTATACTTCTTGACGAAACGACTGCCTATCCATGGATTATTCTTTATGGTTGATTGTGTATGGCTATGCTGTTTGACCTATGTGATTGTATGGATGAGTAGGGTTAAGGCCTCATTCAAGTGCTGATCTATGTTAATCACTAATGTAGGAAAACAGTCTTCTGTCTTCCTTTTTGTCTTCCTTCTTCCTTTTTTTTTAATGTGTTTGTGCTGTTGCATATATATATAAAGTAAAACAGTTCAAAATAGGGATGATACCTTTTTATTGACAGTGAAATATAAAATTATTTAACTGGATATTTCGAACACATATACAGTGTTCATCATCAGCAGTAAAACTGCTGTCAATAAAAAGGTATCATCCCTATTTTGAACTGTTTTACTTTCGTCATGGAAAGGCAGTGTGGTCTTCGAAGTTATCTATATATATATATATATATATATATATATATATATATATATATATATATATATATATATATATATATATATATATATATATATATATATATATATATATATATATATATATATATATATATCTTACATCTCATAAGTTCAATCTATCAGCTGAAATTGTCTGTCAACTTGACTGATTTGAAGCAAGATCACACCTCATAAAATTTTTTTATTATTTGAGAAATCCAAAATTAAGTTAAATTATCCAATCAAATAAACAGATCACTTTAACAAAGCAAGTCCCACTTCTTAGAAACGAACCTGTCACAATTTCACTCAGACGGAGATGCGAACTGAAATTGCACAGCCAAATGTCTCGTCATCCACCACATCAGTAACGGCTGAATTCCGGCCATGAATAAAAGAAGATAAATGGATCTTTTGGTACCGTAGGATCGGTCGTCATGGAGCTGAACACGTCCCTTTAAAGACCTCACCTGAAAAGAGAAAAAAAAATAGGCCAAGTGACAAAACCACTAAATACAGTTTTTTCTTTATATGAAATACACATTTTACAATTTTTTAGTTACAATCAATATAAGCCCCATCGCTGTGTGAGAAACCTGTAGCTGATCAATTTACTTGGCCTGTCCAATATCCAATGCAAGCATTTTATTTTCTATGAAGACAAGCAGCTTAACGCTTCAAATGCTCGCTACTTCCTGTTTACTTTCAGAAAATGCGTTGTGATTTTAAATAGTCGAATCTCCTAATTAAGAACCGACTAATTCAACTACAGAGAAGCCAGTTAAGCCATCTGAAAATTATAGTACAGTTACGAGACACTTTGCGACTCCTGGGCTTACCGATATCAATCTAAGAAAACGAAAAATCGCAACCGAGTGTATACTAAAGAATCCTCAAACACAGTTTCTAACAGATGCAAAATGCTGTTAAAATGGTGTCTAAACTTTTCAAGCGAAGTCCATTAGAATCACTAAAATATACTCCTACCATTGCAGCACAAAGCTGTCAGAGGCAGACACAGCTGGGTAAGCTCCTCACCCCAATCAATTTAAAGAATAGCTCATAACTCTCAACTCAACTTCCTTCAAATATTTTCTTATGACCTGTTCCTACTCTAATCAAGGATATCCTGCTTTTTGTTTGGACTCTTCATTCGTGAAAACGCGATCAATCTATTATAGTCTTTCTTTCATCATAGCCCTAGCAAATGAGATCGAACCAAATTTTCCGCACAGCTTAATGTTTGACACACGCTTAGACGAACAAGTACCCAAAGCTACCTTTAAACAACATCTAGGATTTTTTTTCTGTGCCTTTCCAAGTGCCTACTTTTCAGAGCCATATATTTAATCATTGTAATTCCCAAGGGTTCCAATATTATAATCTTAATTCTAAAACTGATCTTCCTATTCTTCGAATTTTTTTTTTCAAATGCGAAAAAACCTCAACATTTAGAATTCAACTTTTTATACCTTCACTGCATTCACCACCTTTGGTAACAATGCTACCGAAGAGGATGAACCAATCCATCACCTTTTCATCCTCATTTACCCCTAGCTTAAGCAACTAAGTTTTTTTAATATTTAATTTCCAACCTAGTGTCCCACAAGGACTCAAACCCCTATTTATTCCACCCTGGGCATTAATGTCCATAGCAAAAACACCATATTTCTACCTTGGATCTTTCCTACTTGTTCCTATAACTGTATGTAAAATTCATCTGGGTCACTATTGCCTTGGTCAGTCGGTCTATAGGGGGACTTTACCACAATGGCTGATATCTTGCCCGTTTTGGTTTTAAATTATGCAGCTAATGTTTATTCAAACCTTCCCAACCTAACCAAGACTTAAAATTTTTTTTATTCATTATGAGTCTTACTCCCTGCTTATGTAACTTTCTGCTTGAACAAAAAATTCTATATCACTTAACTTCATATTTCTTAGCCCTGGGAGATGTTTTTGAAACTCTTAAGAAGCCAAATTTAAAACATCTGAATTTATCATACAAAATTTCAGTACGATATTAGTCTGTCAGCGGCGTACCATTCCATGCCACATTCCATATTATTAAGTATCCATATTATCGACAACATTCCATATTATTGAAGCCACTGAAACTGTTATGGCCTAAACAAAAGCAATGAGTCCCAACAGTGCAGGAAAGGGACTAATAACTCTTTATCAAGTGTACACAAAGCGCTTTACAACATTTACAGTCGGATAGCAAGAAGTCACCAGAGGCTTAGAGGCTTTGGGAAAGCGTGGGCCCATCTTGGCCACTACATGGGTTACATCCCTTGGTGATGTATTCCTGATAACAAGAATCGACGTGCTGCACTTGCTATCTAATGGGAATTATTTCTGAGTCAAATGTATCTATGCTGTAAATCTATATATATATATATATATATATATATATATATATATATATATATATATATATATATATATATATATATATATATATATATATATATATATATATATATATATATATATAAATAAGTTGTTTGTCAATGTGTCTGTCTACTGACGTCATGTTTGTGTGTCGACTCACGTCATGTTTGTCAACTGACGTATCTATATAATACAGGCTTGCGGCTGATAGAAAAGTAAGAAAAGTAAGCGTGCCGAGGAATCACAAGAACAGCAAGAAAACAGGCTTGCGGCTAAAGAACGCAAAGCCGCGCAGTTAGATGAAAATCCACCTGGACAGCGAGAGTCAAAACATATCAAAACTGAAAATGATAGCGATGATGATTGGGTTTGGGATTTTGACTTGGATAAGGTCATCAATGCCTACCAGATTTTAGTTAAAAATACAAAGGTTCGGCGATATGTATTTCATAGTGACGCTGAAAAATAAAGAAGAAAAAGAAAACTGAAAAAAGGTAAAAAACTAAAAAGAAAAAACACTCAAAGAGAAATTACAGACCGGGACACAAATGACGACCGGGACAGAGGGAATATAAATGACGACCGGGACACTCAAAGAGAAATTACAGACTGGGATACCGGGACACAAATGACGACCAGGACACAGGGAATATAAATGACGACCAGGACACAGGTATTTAAGAAAATCGTTCAAAGACAAATTTTTAATTGTAAGAAGATCGTTGAAAGAGAAATTTCTAATTGTAAAATGACTGAAGAACCTACGATGGCAACAGCCGAGGAAGCTGCTCAAAACGAATGTATTCAAGCCGAAGTACCTGAGTTGGTAAAGCGTTATGTTCCAGGTTCTAGGTCCGAGAGGTTCCAGGTTCGAACCTTGGTTTTAGCATTAATACAAAAGAAGAAAAAAAACCAAAAAAGGTAAAAACTACAAAAAAAAGTAAAAAGAAAATACTAAAAAAACTAAAAAAGCTAAAAAACTAAAAAAAACTAAAAAAACTAAAAACTAAAAAAGAAAAAAAAACTAAAAAAGTAAAAACTACAAAAAAACTAAAAAGAAAAAAACTAATAAAAAAAACTAAAAAAACTGAAAAAGAAAAAAAAACTAAAAAAAGGAAAAAAACTGAAAAATAAAGGAGAAAAAGAAAATTAAAAGCCGGGACACAGGGAATATAAATGACGACCGGGACACTCAAAGAGAAATTACAGACTGGGACACAAATGACGACCGGGACACAGGGAACATAAATGACGACCGAGACGCTCAAAGAGAAATTACAGACTGGGAAACTGGGACACAAATGACGACCGGGATACTGGGAATATAAATGACGACCGGGACACAGGGACACAACTACAACGAAGATGCCGGGGGCACAGGGGGATATATAATTGACGACGGGGCCGCAGGGAATGTTCGATTAGCAATCACCATCAACAAAGCTCAAGGGCAATCATTAGAATAATGAGGTATAGATCTGAATACGGATTGTTTTTCCCATGGACAATTTTATGTTGCATGTTCAAGAGTCGGTAAACCTGACAATCTATTTATATGCACAGACAATGGGACATCGAAGAATGTTGTATATTCGCAAGTTTTACGTAGTTAAACACAGATATATATCTATAACGAAAAGAGAAATCTTTTCTTTTTTATCTATATTCACAGGTGGGACACAGGGACATAACTACAATGGCGCGTAACTAATATGGCGCGTAATGACTTATGCGCGCGGGGGGGCTTAGGGGGGGGGGCGCGAAGCTCCCCCACCAACTAGGTGTTGGGGTGGCGCGAAGCGCCACCCCAACAGCTAGCATTACATAAGCCAGGAAGAGGTCAAACGGGCCAAAACAGCCCTACAAAGCAAACGAAGGTCTGGAGAATTTTTTGTTAGCCCAGTGTAATGCTTCTTCGAAATACCGCAAGGAATAAAAATAAATCCCAAAGTCTAAATTTTATTTGAACAGAATGTACTTTAATTATAGTCTACCATAAGTCTATGTGCATACTTACTTTAGATTTATTTTTTCCCTAGTGATGTTTCGGTAATTTACTTTAAGTTAAAAAGTCTATTGATTCCCGACAAGATCGATGTCATTGACAGATACGTCCACCATTTCCTCGCTAACAACAGCAAATACAATGAATAAAGTAAACCCTTTATGACAAGAGAACCACTTTCTTTAAGTTTTAATTGTAAAATTCGTCTTTGATCAGGCTAATCAATTATAAAAAGAGCGTAGCTACTGACGATTGTGAGTAAGGGGAAATAATACGAATTAATTTGCAGGGTGACATTAAACCGGGATTCATCGAATAAAGAAATAAATCCTAAGATATCCCCAATTCCTGGTTTTAGTTATCTCTTTGATTTTGTGTGGTCTCTCAAAAATAGAACAATTAGTGATTATAACTGTCTTATCTGCAAAAAAGGTATATGTGAGGAGGGAAGGGCGTCTGGGGGTCAAGGACCAAATTTCAATAAACTCATTATGGATTATCGTCTTCGGCTACCAGATATCATATCTTTGTCCGGGTGGCCGCTGATCAGCCTGTAGTAAATTACAGTAAATTTTAGCCACATTATTTCTCAGTTTCTAAATATCCCGTCTGTTAGAAAAGTGTTTGGCCGCCCAACACTTAAAAAAGTCCCGGAGTATAAACACAGTCAGTACACAAAATCAAAAACAGTAGTTGTTTTTTACATGAAATGTCCCACATCTTGCATTCTCCGTGGCATCGACATGTATTTTGCTTCAAATGCTGATGATATCCTTGACATCAATCAGGGTACTGAGCGTATTTGAAATTTTTTCATCCTTTCTTATAAATACCGTAATTTCGGCCTCAGAATTTAATAACAAGAATCAGGAATTATTCTTTTTAATTAACAAGAAAATGTCTCATGATAGACTATATCCCTTGGAACCACCGCTATTTCAATAGTTGATAGTATCTCATATCCTGGGCCTTCCTAATGGAACATCTATCCGCCACATTCGTAGTCTTTTTGATATTCATATTTCTACCCCAAATAATCCACCTTCAATGCTTTAATTTTACCTAAGAAAGTTTGTTTCATTCGTTATGGTCTCGTCAGTCTTTACAAAGCAATCGCAATGACAAATTTGTACTGTTGGTATAAAAGACTTACATATAAGGGTTATAAAGGGCTGTTGGTGCCTTGCCTGCACTTGTGGGAATTACTGTTTTTCCTGAGACCTTAATGCTCTCAGTAATAGAATTATTAAATATGGTGCCTGGGGTGGGACAAATGGGGATATAGGAGTCCCGTCGTCATATCCTGTACATTATGCCTTTCTAGACATTCACGAAAACTGATCAAACAGAAATAAATAAAAACCTTCCAGGACACAAATTCTAATTTCAGTCCGGGCTAGAATTTGAAGCAATTACATATGTGGTTTCCTTTGTTGGCTAATAGTTAAGGGGATTCAGTACCTATAGGATCACCCTATCTTGTCGACTATAAACTTTGTTTTAACTTGTGTAGCCTAGGTATTAGAATTAATTAGGCAGTCTTGCCATAATTTGTAAGAGCTTGGATAAGAGATCCGAACAAATCAAAGAAAACTAAAAGCCAACACATACTTTCCCATGAATCTCGGAAAAACCATTTGACTTCTCGGGGGATATGCCGGAGATAGAGATATTCAGTTTTAATGAAAGTCCCATAAGTAGAAAGTATGAATCTTGTTTTTCGATTAAACGGAGCAGAATTGTCGTTTTAAAGTCCAGGAAAGGGCAGTTGCAAAAATTATTCCAGAAAACCTGTAAACACTAAAAATTAGCTCAAAGGATATATCTTGTCAGCAATTTGGCAGTTTTGGGGTCCCCTGTGGTGCTACCCGCTTTGATCAATAACCTTGCCGTCACAGGGTATGTAATCATTATCTTTTTAATCAAAATTCATATTCAAACTACAGATTCTCAATAGCTCTTGATGCTGGCTAGTCCCCTGGGAAAATTCTGTAATGGGCCCTTTATATTTGGGATGGTCAGCCAGCCTTGAGGCTCACAAAATGATTTTAAAGTACCGAGTCCCCATAAATTTATTGAAATATTTACCTAACATGGTCAAAAAATACTCACCAGAAAGAACATGAGGCTGGCACTATAAAAAATCCACGCGATGGTATAACCTGATGAAGAAAAAACAAAACTGGCCAGTAGAATTGCAATCATCCTAGAAATTTAAGAGCAGCTGACAGAGCTAGACTTATAGTAAATAGTGCAAAGACTATTAAGAAATCTACAAAACAACAACAACAATGAATGAAATAAAAATTCCAAGAATTCATGCAATAATTCAGAGATATCAAGATTCAAGAATATCGTTTTAGTTGAAAAGAAATTACAAATTATCAACCAGTATAACTTTATGGTAAGAAATTATGACTATTTTCTTTTTAATTAAGACTTCAGGCTATTTCCTTCTAGGTTTCAAAAAAGAAAAAGAGAACAAAAAACATTAAAAAAAGTTCTTCATCAGGACAATACAAGAAAAAAGGCAAAGCAATTTTTCACACATTAATAGCTTGTTTCATTTAAACATAATTACCCCGCTCTTAAAAAAATTATTTTGTCGCAAAGATCTGCTAAACTATTGAACGTGTTCTCATTTCCCGCTGATATTCTCTTAAATTCTGTTCAGAATTTTTTTTTTAACAACAAGTTTCGACCGCTATCACCCCGTATCGTGGCGCCAGATGTTTTGAACATTTTCTTATGAGTTTAAACACTTCGCAATAAGTAGTGAAAATTATATTCAATGATCAAGGCCGAATTGCAAAATCAAACAATTGTGCTATAGCAATTCAAAAAATATTTAATTATTTACAAGGCACATAAAACAGGATATAATATAAGCAATGTAACAGTCCAATTGATGCAGATGGGGCTGGAAACAACAGTAAATTTTGAAAAATAAAATTACTTTCATAAATTAATAGAAAATCAATAGAAAATAAAAGAAATTAAAAGACCAGAAAAATATGGAACATAGTTTCATCAAGAGTAAGTAATTAAAGTATGTATATTATCGGGGTAATATGACACTTATTTACCTGTAAGATAGTTAGTCCCTATGCATAAACAATACTTATCCATTTAAATTTCAATTTTTTATATGAAAATTTCTCAGCTAGGCTTTGTTGACAAAACAATTTGACAAAGGCTATAAGCGGTGGCGTCAATGGGGGGGGGCATGGGAGGCATTGCCCCTCCCCCGATACTTTTTGATAAATACCCTATTGGGTTTTCTATTGAAAATGGCATTTGTTGGTATTTTCCTCCTAAAAATTGAAAAAAAAAACACAAACACAAACCTCCTCCTAGGTTCTAAAAAAAAGGTTCCCCCCCTAATATCCGTCAACTGACGCTACTGCGTATAAGAAGACTAATTACTAACAGAGAACATAACAAATGAAAGAAGACAAACGAGCAGATCTTTTCAAGCTGCCAATACTGACGCGCAGAATTACACCGAATTAAAGATCACAGAAAAGCCTTTCATGATGGCAAATGAAAGAAGAATCACTTTTCACGTAGCTCACGTATCTAAGTATCTCACTTTTCGAGCTTTTAAAGATTATATGTTTCGAATCACCCAATATATGAACATGCTGTTCAATCGACTAGCCACTACATACAACTGCAAACACCTACCGCTTTGTTTTCACGCTGCAGTCACTTACTGCAGTGACGATTTTTTACCTAGCATAAGTCCTTTCCTAATAATAGGTATTTGTTGAAAGGTGACTATATTGTGAAAGGTATTGTTGAATTGTGAAAGGTACTATACTGAAAAGAAGAGTTGACCGAATTAGAAGGAATTCGGGAGTAATGGATATACAATGTATCAAATATGAAACAAAAACAATAAAAAAAGGAACTGGGAGGTATAAGTGGGGTATCTAGCACATTCACCGAAACTGGGAGAACAAAATTATCTACCCCACCACTGGCCTGTAGTGTTTTACTTTTATATCAATGAACTAAATTATAAGTTATGTGGATAGCAAATCGCATATCTGGAAGAAACAATTTTGCAATCCCCCATTGAGATTTTCCTAAGCAATTTGAAATTTTAAATGTATTCATTAAGAAAGGCTTGGGTATAATCATAAATACCCTTCAAAACTTTTAAAAGTTAATTTTGCCGCAAGAGAAGATTTTTAATTTCGCTCATTCAGATCAAACGATGATTTCCAATACCTGAGTTCAAAACCAGATTCATTTCCAACATAATGTCAATACCTGAAGTTATTTGAGTAACCTAAGTTTAAAATAAATTATATTGTCATTTTATGCGTTATTTATTTCCCTTTTCTTTTTATTTGAAAGGTAAAGTAAAATGCCAAAAAAAGACACGACAGAACAAGTACAATCCATAAGATAGTGGGTCCTTCCTGATGTAGCCTAATAAAAAACAGTTGCCAATAATTGAATGTTTCACCAACGAATTGACACGAATGTATTTTTTTTACACATAGGTAGGCAAAATGCAGTATTTACTTTATTCGGAGAGACTAATAATTAGTCATGAGACTAAACTACTCTTTCTTTTGATTTCGGTATGGATATGTTTTTGTAACGCACAAGATGAGAAAAACACTACCGCTATACAAAAAAAAGAAACCATATCTGATAAGCTATAAGAATTATTTTTATACGGGTCCAATATGATAACTCAAGCACAAACACGAGACAGGGTGACTGTTGTCACCCTGATAAGATTCTAGCAAAATTCCCTCCTGATATGATTCTAACAAAATCAAACAATTTTTTCGTTAAAAATCTTAGGTTTAACCAAAGTCTAATCAGTCAAAATCAGATACAGGTCATAGGGTCCTTTAATACTCCTATGTTTGAAAATTGTTCTCTTTTTCTGATGAAACTAGAGTATTTTTCCTAAAGCTTATTTCATCTTAACAGTGCAAACTTGTTCGGGGTTGAGCGTCCAAAATGTTTTCATCTTCTTCATAACTAGAAGCAAACAAGGTTCTCCGTCATCTCGATTTAAAATAGTTCTCTTATAGATGTCTTCTTCTAATTTCTAAGATTTCTCGAATACTCTCTAATAGTCTATGGTTTTCAGCTACTTTTTTGACCAAATATTACATAATGGTAGTGAAGATAAAATAAATATTCCGCAATTACCGTTCCAACAGTTTCTTGTCATATTTTACACTTTAGGGGGAAGGTATCCTACTTGGGGGTTTTGCTGTTTTGTACTGTTGGGAGCTTATTTGCTATATTTTTTTAGTTCCACCACATAGAATTTTTGACAAGAACAAAACATTCTTTACGCATGACTTTGTATGTTGTATATTCTTTATTGGGTCTTTGTAATTCTATTTCACTTTTTCCCAGCTAAAAGTGGGATCTGTGCTAAATACTGAATTTAATTAATTTGATAAAGGTTATACATAAAATTTCAAATAAAAAGGTGGCTTCGTTTCATTAAAAATCACACATCAGACGGCAACTCGGCCATCAACAATGTATGCAAGTGCCACCTTGCCTTGTGTCTATGCTTCAGTTGCCATATTAGACTTGTTTAGAAACAACAACAATAGTTTTTCACGCATGATTTTCTTCGATTTCTTTCATTTTTTGTTTAGTGGTTGCGTTTTTTTTTCTCATCTTTTTGTTTATGTATAAATTTGCTTAAGCTAGCCTTGTCATTTTTTCACTTTAATCTTTTGCCTTGTTGAAAATCCCTTTCTGATGTGCAGCTCAAATATTCGAATTTTATCGTTATATAAACAAAAAAAGTTTGTTCTTTTGAAGTTCATTATCTTGAAAGTTTTACCCGTTTTAAAGTATTTTCATGTCATTTTAATTATAAACGGAAAGGCAGTCTGATCTAAGAAATTATTTACGCCTGGCAAATTTAAATGCCCAATATATTGCACCCACGACATTACACGTGTATAAATAATGAAGATAGCCCAAAAGTTACCTCTACTTTCCAAACAACAGAATTAGTACAAATTTATCATACAGTTGAGTCCCAATAATTCCCCAAGCGCATATTTCTTACCACACAATTCATCATCGTGCAATTCCCTGTTATTTGCCCTGAAATTATATTGAACATTAGAACAACCAATTAACCTTGTACACTTGCATATGCAAGTAGACCTTGTCCCTAACCACGAATTACACACCCGACCTAAGGCAGAGAATCAAGAGATCGGTACCTGCGCTACAAGGACCACTGGTTACCCCGTGTCTCGGCGGGATGTGTCACACAATTGATTCCGGGGAAAAAATTGCGATTTCAAGAAAGCCGCAATTTCTAAACTTTTCCCGAGGGAAATCTTGACAAGATATCTCGCTGTGTTCACAGGCACTAATGTGTCATAAAAATTATTATTACTCCACAAAAAAATAGTTGTTTTTTTTACATAAAAGGTTAGTTTTTTTCTGGCTAACGATAAAACAACTTACCACGTGTCGATGAGTATATTAGGGATAATAGCCCCTTTCCCTCTTACTAAAAATCTCAAGATAAAAAATTATACCCTAAGATAAATTCTTGCATATACCTCCGTGTGTCAGAAAAAAAAAGTTTGTTTTCTATTTTCACAAGCAAAATTAGTTTGGGCAGAAAGTTTTAGAGCTGAGCTCTGGCAAAAAATAAAATAAAAACTTAGGCCGACCAAGTTGATGCAAAATTTCAGACTTACCCTACATATTTATATCCACAAAAAGAAATTATATCCAAGGTTTTCAAAGATGTAGGCATGCTAATAGTATATAAAGTCAGTAAAATAACTAAAACTTCAACGGTCAACCAGGCCAACTTCGAAGATGCTTCAATGCCCAGTGCTTCGGGAGTAAACCTGTAAAATTAAAATGAACCATGTAAAAGAAAAAAAAATTGAAAGTGACTTCAACAACAACCCTGCAGTGCTTACCATAAATAAAATATCTAAACGAAACTGAACTTTAGACAATGGACATATAATGAATCGACCAACAACGCACAATTAAAAATAAAGTCTTCTTTTGATTGAAATCTCTTTAACTGGGATCTACTCTGGTCACTTAGCAGACCACAAAGTAGTTTTTACACAGTAAAAAACTTTTATCACAAAGCTCAGCAAGGTAAAACACTGTTTAAAAACAAAAAACTGCAGTTCAATAAATGAAGATCAACACTTCTTCAAACACCAACCCAAAAGATAAAAATACCTTCTTCTAACACCGACCCTTCAAAAGCCTTTTACGTAGCTTCATGAAAAATAGCTACAAATTACAAAAAGCCCCCCCCCCCCCCCCGACAGTAAGGGACATATAGTACAACCTGTCAGTAACTTCAGAAACTAAGAATTTTTCGTTTTTTTTTATAAAACGCTGTTAGCAAGCAAATGACTCTGTTCGCAATATTATGTCACTGATAGTCTAGAAGGTTTGGGACTCGGCGTTCAACTTTTTATTAGGTAAGATTGATGAAATAACACATGTTATTAATTTTCCATCCATGACCGTTGTTGTACCTATGACTAGTGCATGAAGACAAATTCCTGCTTTAGTTACAACCCAGCAACAAAACTTCTGTTGGCTTTCTCATCAATGCATAAGAAATTGGTCCCTGCTTGGAAGATCTTTTTTGCACTCAATTACAGGATGGTTTTAAAACTGAGATGCATTAAAGGGAGTTTTGTTTTCTATGACTCGAAATGCATCAAGTTATGGAAGACATTTAACAGAAATGCAAATGAAATTCTTCCTAATCTGTGTCCTGATATGCCAGTCATTTTGGGTCAACACATTAGAACTTGAGTCATCCATCAACTGGTGTCACACTCAACAGAGATCAATAGACTTGGCTATCATGAAAAAGTGACTGTTTTCAAAATATAGCTCATACACAGGGGTACACAGTCCAAACATTAGAGAGGACAGATACTTTTTTAGCGGGAAGGCACCTCTCGGGGCCCATAAAATGAAAACAGCTCTATACTCTTTACCACGGTGGGGAGGTGTGAGCACGTACTATAGCAATTAGGGTTATGTAAAAAGGTAAACAATTGCAAGACCTTTGCACCACTTGAAAAAAAATCCGCTGTTCCATTTTGCTTGACATAACAAAATTCCAATCGAGCACCAATGTCCTTGAAGTTGTGAAGATATATAGATGGATTCTTGTCAAAATTTATCTGATTGCAACAGTTAACTAGTTTGATGAAGACAGAGCAATGAAAGTGCAAAACCTGCTATCTGTCAAATGTATTGCGATGGTTTTCAAATTGAAATGAGCCACTCCAATCCAGGCAGGTTTAGTCACTACACTTTCTGAAATTTCCAACCAAAAAAAAGGAGGAACGGGCAAAAAGAGCGAAAAGGAAATAGAAACTAGATCTACAAAAGTAAAACAGTTCAGAATAGGGATGAAACCTTTTAAATTACAGTGAACAGATATAACATTTTTAACTGGATATTTCGAACAGATATATAGTGTTCATCATCAGCAGGATTTTGCTGCTGATGATGAACACTGTATATGTGTTCGAAATATCCAGTTAAAATTTTTTATATCTGTTCACTGTGAATTAAAAGGTTTCATCCCTATTTTGAACTGTTTTACTTTCGTCATGGAAAGGCAGTGTGGTCTTCAAAATTATATAAAACTAGATCTACGCTGCATAGGCAACGTGAGGTGTTGCACCAATAGGTACACCCACTTGCAAAAGTTGCAAACCCCTTATCGCTGAAGATGATTCTAGCCCAACAGTCAGTTATTACTTATAAGTCCCCTACATGTTTTACCACTGGAACGAAAATGGTCTTACCAACAAATACACCGGAAACAAACTAGATCTACGTTGCATGGGCAACGTGAGGTGTTGCAGCAACATTTGTTCTGCTTCGCCGAGTAAAGTGTTGCGAAAGCAACACTTTGGTTTTGTTTCCTCGCTTCGATTAAACGCTGAAGTTGAAACAAATAATAGGTGCACCAACTAGCAAAAGTTGCGAACCCCTGATTGCCGAAGATGATTATGAGGTAACAGCAGAATGTTGCTTAAAACTCCCCTATATATCTCACGATCGGTATCGGCCTATTTTTGGTTTCGGTGTGTACCTTACTACTGAAGTTGTCCACCCTTTTAAACTTTCAAACTGGTATATCTCACGAAGGAATTTTTCTACCAAAAAATGGATTATATATACTTTAATCCGCTCATCAAGAGCTATCAATTTGCCGTCGAAAAAAGAATCTATCTATCTTAGTTCAAAAGTTGACTTTTTTGCCGTAGGCCAAGTTTCTAACGTCATCACTTAGAAAGGAGCAAAGTGTAAACTCTAATTTCTTTAGCAATGAGACAAATTTTAAAGTTTAAAAGGCACATCTGATACCATTTCTCTACCGCAATCCCAATTGTGGAAAACCGAATGATAAACCCACCTGAAATCACGAACAGAAATGTGTAAAAGCAATGGATGGCAGCACTTTCGGTCCCCACTTTTTATTTCTATAAATGTTTCTATTTATCACTAAAAGAAGATATATTGGCTGTGGGGCCGGGTAACTACCGCATATATTTAACACTTATAGATTTCAGTCCATCTTCAATTTGAAACTGATGCCTGCCTGGAGCGAAGCTTTCCACTCGAAAGCAGAAACATGGTTCGATGAAACGAAAGCTTGACTATATAACTTCAGATAGTTCTCTCTGACATAGGCTATAAAACTCCAAGTTACTTCACACACTATTGGCTTTGGCTCAAGGAAAAGCAAAAACCATCCTTTTTGGCCCCAGGCAAGAGTTCTACGAAGCTTTCCGAAATGCAGTCATATTCATCAATCCGGGCTAAGGTACACACTTTCCGTAAAAATCGCAGAGGTTATACCCTTACCACTTTCTAGGAATAAGCTGAAATCGGGGTGCTAGGAATATATATATATATATATATATATATATATATATATATATATATATATATATATATATATATATATATATATATATATATATATATATATATATATATATATATATACATATATATATATATATATATATATATATATATATATATATATATATATATATATATAAAACCACGACAAAACCAAAGTGCTGCTCTCGCAACACAATTACGAGAAAAAAATCTGAACCTGATCCCCTCCAAATATAAGGAGCAAATACTCAATTTTTTTACCATTATCTCTCCTATTGCTCACTCCAATTGAATTGTAACTATTTACTGGCCAAAAATATTATGAGCATTTTCCCAGTTTCGATCAACCGCTTTGTTATCAACCGTGCTATGTCGTTGGGCAAAGTCCAAGAAACGCCTAGATGTATTCTTTTTTATATGTACCGAATCGGATCACAATACACATCACCCTTTTCCGCATAACAGAGTAATCTTACAACAAATAGTCAAAACCTCATTTTGAATAGAATACGCTCGACTTCGAACGATCAAGAAGAGTGATTATTAAGGTATTTGTAACATTTTTAGCTAATTTATCTTTTAATAAATCGCCGTACCCAAAAGGAAGGTACCTCTCAAATTTAAAAATTTACAGGAGAACAAAAATAAGCATCTTTAGCTTTTAGTGGCAAAAAGTTATGTTCGAAAACTCCAAATAAGATTGAAGTTTAGAACAAGTAAAAGTAAAAAACAAGATTCAAACATAAAACATACAGAAATTACACAAAGCGAAGATAGGACTGCAGTCCCTAAAAGTTTTGTAGCGTGCTGCAACAGATTGCACGGTTTACCGAAAACACAGGGCAATGTGCTATAAGTTTAGGGTTGCCTGGTCTATAAGACAAAAATAAGAGCCAAAAATTAGAAAAGCATGACCCGGCATATATGCAGGGGGGAGCGTGTCCACCTCCAGGGGAGGATTACATATAATACGGGAGGACAATATAACTGGTATTTTGCACTTTTTCATCCCCCTGTCCCCCATTAAATTACTGGATATGTGCCTGAACACGAAAATCAAATTTAACAAAGCTATTAAGCACTTATTTTAATTTTCAGGACTCGGTTTTTGAATGAGTTTTCTTTGAGTTCTTCCTAAAAGCTAGGCAAAGGGTAAGTCTGTTTCAGGTAGCTTAAATTAATTGTAAATATATAGAGCCACCTAGCCAAGTGGTTAGCACGCTAGACTCGAAATGTTTTGCCGGGGTTCGAGTTCTGGCGTTGTTGGTTATTTGGTTTGGAACGGGGATCAATGGCGTAACTCCATTTAGTCTATTTAGTAACTCTATTGGCGTAACTCGAGTTCCTATTTAGTGCTTTAAGCCTCTTATTAAAAATAAGAAAACGTTTGTTTCTATTGTACAATTTCGAGGGTTTGTAGATTCTTAACCTATAGCCCACGAAAAAAACAAAACAACATTCCCAATCAAGAACATCTAGAAACTTATTTTAACATCCTTCTTCCTTAATCTGAACGTGTTTTTTTATATTTTGTTTCTATGCACTGCATGCCCCACTTTGCTAGGTAACAGCTGCTCTTGCAATCATAACTAGTTTTTCTCAGGGTAGCGTCCCCCAAGTTATTAGAATTCTGAATCTATTGTCGAACGAGCAATTCCACAAGTTCCTCATTTCAGTTTCTAGCCAAATAGGCACAAACTAACTATTTCAAGAACAGAGCCGGAAACAAGGAAAGAAGGAGCTATAGCTCCCAAAGAGAAGGGATGAGTAGCTGAATATATTGACTAGCGAATTGGATCAAGTCTAAACGCTTGTTGACCGTAAGTAAAAAACAGAAGTAGCATTAAAAAAAAGTAAAAATAAAAAAATACAATTTGTGGTACTCACTTGTTCTGTGCACCTTGGGCAATTCCTGATAAAACTATGAATGTAATATAAGCCATCAATGGTATGTAAAGATCGGGGGCATTGACATCATCACGGGGTTGTACTGGTTCATCAGTACTGTATTTCAGTGTCCAATCCTAAAATCCAAGAAGGAAAGCCTGCTTCATTTACTACGATCTAAGAATCAGGCATTCACTCAACACAAATGTGACATCACACGCTGATGTTCTTGACAGAAGAGTTCAAGTTTTCTTTATATTTTTAAGATTTTTACAGCCTAATATACCCCGTTCACCATGGCTAGGGAGCCAACACACTAATCTTTTGAAAAGGCTTTATGTAAGTGTAACAGTGTTCAGTTCTATATCTAAAAACTAAATTTACTGGAGTTTAAAATTTCCTCAAAGAGAAATTTTGAATGCAAAAATATCCTAATGATTCTGTTTCCTAGTTCTAGTTTTTTTTTTTTTTTAGGTAATATCTTGAGCAATAAAAAAATACATAGATTATTATTGAGCCAAATTATAACAATAAACATGATAACACACTGTCACTTAACAGTTACTACAGTATAGCAGCTATGAGGCTCTCCTTTGGCAAAGGAGGATTGAAGTTCCAAGTTGCTCTGTAGTAAAAAAAAAAGTTTCTATTTTCTATTTTTCTGAGTCTGATGATACATTTGTTGAGGATGGACATAATAGGATACACTCCGTCTGTCCATTTTTTTAAGGTATTGATGAATGGTAACAAAAACTAGACTCCTGGTCCCTTGGCTTGACGAGATGGTTTGCCTTGCATAATAGACCAGGTTCTCTCATTACCTACGACTCTCATGGATTTGTTAGAAAAAAGTTTGATACAGTGTTGACGGCTATTTCCTAAAGCTACATAAATTCACCCCCTCTCTAGAGCTTTCTTGAATTGTGTCCCCTATTGTCCACGCAACTAGACAGATGTTAAGGCACATAGTTTCAATTCAGAGTTCAAAGTGTAAACATCAAAATTGCATATTGTATGGACATTAATAATTCAATAAGTTGTATTGAAGAAAATAAAATTTCGCAATAGGGATTAGTGACGTATAATCCTGACATATTTTTATTGCAAGTTATTATACTACTTACGCTCTACTGACCAGCTCCTCCCTCGGCCATTCTAATTGGACGGTGAACATTCTAACTTTGGCCCCGTCAATAGTTTCTTGTTTTTAGACACTGTGCTATTTTATTCCGCTGCTGGAATGGAAACTGACACACGAGAGATAAAATTAATCTACAATTCTGTCTTGAACTTCATTTTTCGTGCTAATAAGGCGGGAAATGCAAGCAAAAATATTGTTTCGAAATCTGCGCACTACTACAAGCCCGATATACTGTTGAAGGCCAAGGAAATTCTTTGGCCGCTAGCTGGCATGACTACTCGCACTTCGGATTGCGTAAAGCCACAGGATATTGTGTCCGATCTACTAAGGGCTATTCGGCATTGTGACGAAAAGAAACTTACGCTACCCAAGTTTGTAATTTATGAGCCCGATGAAGTGCCGATGATCCCTGGTGAAATTACCGCAACCTTAACCAGGAAATTGAAAGATGTCTGTAGTACTGTAGACAACCTCAAGGAACACGTAACCTCATTGAAACACCAACATAATAAAGTGTCTCAGGGCTCCTCTGATGCTCATCAAACGAAACCTACGTACTCAGTAATCCCAAAACAACCTCCTAAAGCTCATGAAAAGAAAAGCCTGTCGAGCGCAAGAGTTACCTTGAGAACCTTGCTGATGGTGCGTGCTGTTCTCACATACTAGGCTTGAAGTCTTTACAGAAAGAGTGGCGGATTGTACTTGATGACAAGAAAGCTGCAACTACTCTTGTTAATGCCGTGAAAGATGCAAAACTAAAATCTACCTTGCACTTCGGCATTGTACGCCACATTCCTGATGATGCCGCGGCCACTAATCTCTGCAGTATGATTGAGAATTGTCTGAAAGCAAATAGGATACGAAATACTCGTTCGTATAAGTTGTTTTTCGAAAGTAACGCTGATCTAATGAAAGCTCTCGAAAACGCTTTGATCTTCGGCTATGAGAAACATCGAATCCAGGAGTAAAAATTTTTACCAATGCGATGTTATAATTGTCAACAGTATGGGCAGGCAGCTCAAACCTGTAAAAACAATACTCGATATTTTCGCTGTGCCGATGATCACAAGAACTCAAGAGTGAACCCTTGCTCTAAGGGTGTAAAATGTGCATTGTGCGGTTCTGATGACCAACCTGCTGTAGTATAAAATGTCCAGTAGCAATGAAGCTAATGGGGAATAAACCACAACTCCTCAGCTAAAGGGGTGCTCGTGGAATATGAATGGCGGTGTAATTGAAAAACTGCCCTTTCTTGAAAGTGCACTATGCTCTGAAGATGTGCTAAGCTTACAGGAGCATTTCCTGACAGCTTCCTCTGTCTCTCTACTGAAACTAACTGACTGCATCTAACTATTTGCTGTGCCTACTATTTCTTCGGCAAGAGGGAGACCCTCAGGCGGGGTTGCGATTCTTGTCAACTCTGGCCTTACCACTCATCTGGTTACTAAACACGACCATTACATAGCTGTGCAAATCGGGGATACTTATGTATTCTCCGTCTATCTCCCATTGGACTACCGTGATCTTACCTCAGAAGAGCGATTTAGTGCTGCATGCGCCAAACTAGTGCACTCTGTCAGGGAATGCTTAGATAGGCATGGTCAGGTGATCGTTGTGGGAGACTTTAATTGTGATTTGAATGAAAATGCTAATGCAAGGACTCAAGTCTTTTTACCCGCTTTTGCTGATCTGCAACCTGTCTTGAACGATTGCTCCTTCACCTATGTCCATAATTCAGGCTCTACTAGCTCTTTGGATTTCTTTCTCTGTTCTAACAACATAAAAGCACTCGATAATTGTCACGTTGACACCGGCGTGTCAGTTTCTAATCATTCTCCCGTTAACTCCTCATTTGAAGTCACTTATGTTGAGAATAGGTCCCCAAGTAAAAGAAAGAGGCATTCTAAGTCTAAATGGAACAAGATTGACTTAACTTCATGCTCAAGTGTTCTCGACAGTATTTTGGCAAAAATTAAAATACCGTTCCAGCTCTTTCAGCAGAATGCGGATATATCAGCTAGAGAAAAACAGATTCTGTTAAACATATACTGTTCTAAGCTTACCCATGCCATGCGATGCGCAGAAGCTGCTGTGCCTAAACATAAAGAACGCGTTGCATCTGAAGTTCCTAGATGGTCTCTTAACCCCGGTCGCTTGTACGAGCATGTGAAGCTTCTAAATTCTGGTATCGTATTTGGAACGATTGTGGCAGACCTCGGTATGGTTTTGTTAACGATGTTAGACTTTATACTAAGTGTAATGTTTCTAAGATCCTTAGTAAACATAAGGCAGACGCTATAGATAAATGTAGTGATATACTGTTAGAAAACCCTGATGAGATATGGCGTTTCATTGGCAAAATGAAAGCCGAATGCGAGTCAAATGACTATACCTCACCCTCTGAACATGAATGGGTCAAATATTGCACTAGTGAGTTTTCACCCCCTGATACTACTTTATAAGATACATTTTCCTCAGCACTGGATATACCCTTGGATATAACCTAGGAAATAAACCTATGGATATAAACCTAGGAAAAATTAGTCAATGTATTATGAAACTTAAAAAGGAATATTCATGTGGAATTGACCGGTTGTGTGGCATGCATCTTGTACATGGAAATTTAAATCTGTTACACCATTTGGGAATACTGTTCCAGATAATATTTCATAGTGGATTAGTTCCTGATGTTTTTTGTGCTGGTATTGTGACCCCTGTGCCTAAGAAAGGAAAAGATAAAAGTAAATGTAGTTCGTATCGACCCATTACTGTTCCACCAGTAGTTTGTAAATTTTTAGAGCTGTTACTTATTGATGAGATTAACCGAGTTTGTTCCATGCCAGACAATCAGTTTGGCTTTTAAAAAAAAGGTACAGCCATGAACATATCCACCGAGTTATTGCAAATGCCCTGTTAGACGTGGAAGAAAATAAGGATATTGTTATTATGGCTGGATATGATGTATCACGGGCATTTGATTCGGGGATACATCCTCAGCTACTGCACAGTGCCAGCCACCATAGGCTTCATCGCTCAATCCTACGTATTTACAAACATATGTATAGTAAGCTTCACGTATTTGTTAAAGTTCCTGTTCAAAAAGATTTTGTAGTTTCAAAAACTATAATTCGTATTTGGAAAGGTATTAGGCAGGGCGGGGTGTCATCACCTCCATTTTATAATAATAGCGTGCTAGAGGCTCAAAAGAAAGTTCAGACATCATTTATTTTTCGAGGCCTTGATTTGTCACTTTTAAATTATGTTGACGATGTCCTGAATCTCAGTCACACCATTTCTGGCATTGAAGAAAATTTTGAGATTTTATGTTTCAAATAAAGGAAAATAGGGGTTGAAGTTTAATGCTGAAAAGAGTGAAGTTGTTTCAATTGGTATGTCACGCAATCAGTCCATCTTCCATATCGTTTATCTTGATGGTCATCCTGTTAAGCTAACGCCAAGCACAAATTACCTTGGATTACCCATTGGAAGTAACCTAAAGCATACTCGAGAACTTTTATTAGAGTTCCTACGTGCAAAGCTTCGCAAGACATACGGCCTGCTTGCTCCTTGTAAACCATGTTATAAAAGGAGTTTGCTTTCTAGAATTTATAACACGTTTTCTGTGACCCATTTGTTAGCTTTGTCGCCTTTTTGAAGTGTTTTTAGTAAGTCAGATAAAAGAGCTTGTCGATCAATTTTCTTTCGGTACGCCAAGTTCCTACTGGGCGTAACTCTGTAGGCCAAAAGCCCGCGTATAGTTTCTATATATGGAGTTGTCGATCCGTATGTTGTTGTCGCGGAGCGTAGATTGCGTTTTAAACAGAGTCTGGATACTTCAAATAGTTTATTTAGTGCCTTTTTATAATTGTTTTTTCCTATTGATACTGCCTTTTGTTTCCTTTTAATTACTTTTTTTCCTTTTCCTTGTATGATCCATTTTGACACCATTGTGTGTTTATTGGGTAAATAAAGTTTCATTCATTCATTCATTCATAGCTCTGTCCATTCATCTTGAAATTATCACACCAAAAACAGAATACTCGAAAATGTTGCACTTTGACTTGGAATGATCCTCATGGAAAAATTTTTTCCCTAAAAATTTATCTGTTACCACCTTTGAAAGAAGATTCAACAGTCATTGTGTTGCAAGTGCAACACTTTGGTTTTGTCGTTTTTTTTTGTTTGTTTTTTTCCTAGCACCCCGATTTCAGCTTATTCTTAGAAAGTGGTAAGGGTCTAACCTCCGCGGTTTTTACGGAAAGTGTGGACCTTAGGCCGGATTGATGAATATGACTTTGCATTTTGGAAAGCTTCGTAGAACTCTTACCTGGGGCCAAAAAGGGTGGTTTTTGCTTGTCCTTGAGACAGAGCCTATGGGGTGTGAAATGAAGTGGAGTTTTATAGCCTATGTCAGAGATAACTATCTGAAGTTATGCAATCAAGCTTTCGTTTCATCAAACCATGTTTCTGCTTTCGAGTGGAAGCTTCCATTCTAGCAGGCAAGCAGGCAGGCACCGATTTCAAATTGAAGATGGAATAAAATCAACAAGTGTTAAATATATGCGGCAGTTACCCGGCCCCACAGCCAATATATCTTCTTTGAATGATAAATAGAAAAATTTACAGAAACAAAACAGTGACATTTTCCCACGGGTCCGAAAGTGCTGCCATCTTGTTTCTACCCATTTCTGTTCGTGATTTCAGCTGAGTTAATCATTAGGTTTTTTTGCACTTGGGATTGCGGTAGAGAAATGGTATCAGATGTGCCTCTTAAACTTTAAAAGTTCTCTCATTGCTAAAGAAGATAGAGTTTATCCTTTGCTCCAATCTAAGTGATGACGTTAGAAACTTGGCCTACGGCAAAAAAGTCAACTTTTGAACTGAGACAGATAGTTTTTTTTCGACGGTAGTCGATAGCTCTTGATGAGCTGATCAAAGCATATGTCATCCATTGTTTGGTAAAAAAAAAATTCCTTCAGGAGATATATCAGTTTGAAAGTTTAAAGGGGTTAACAACTTCAGTAGTAAGGTACACACTGAAACAAAAAATTAGCCGATACCAATTGTGAGACATATAGGGGAATTTTAAGCAACAGTCGGCTGTTAGCTCAAAGGCTGTGTACCTAGTATTTATTTTTAAATCCTTACAGATTAACAACTTCAGCGTTTAATCAAAGCGAGGAAACAAAACCAAAGTCTTGATCTTGCAAAACTTTGATCGGCGAAGCCGAACACACGTTACCGCAACACCTCAAGTTGCCCATGCAACGTAGATCTAATTACCTCAATATGGAGCAATGTAAGACACTACCAGCAAATCTGACACTTTATAGTACCTCGAAATGCGAATTTGAAAATCATAGGCAGCGCAATAGAGCTGCCTAGGGAAGGACATGTGGACACAATGTGCTTTTTTTCTTGTTTTTTTTTATATCAGGGCACTTCGTGTAGAAGCAGTTGCCGTAGAAACTTTGGAAGGGGTTCATTCAATTGGAAATTCCAATGTCTAGTGCACTTTTTAAAAGTCAAAAGTTATTGGAGGGCGACCAGCCCCCCCCCCATGCCATCATTTCCCCAAATACATCCAATCAAAATTTTGAGATGGACATTTGGTTCATCGTAGTTGAAAGGTCCAGTGATTATCTTTTTGAAGATGAGTCCCCCCCCACAGCCTTCAGGGCAAGGGTTGTAAGTTATGCCCAATCGGCATAAAAGTTTTTTATGGAAAAGGCAGTCGTATAAACTTCGGAACGTTCTCATTGGATTGAAAATCAAAGTTCTAGAGCCCTTTTTAAAAGCCAAAGTGATTGGAGGGCAACTAGCCCCCCCCAGCATATTTTCCTAAAATGTATCCGATAGAAATTTTGAGATAGCCATTTGATGAAAAACAGTTCAAAGGCCACATAACAAGGCCCGACCTTGTTGGTTTGGGGTTGATACGACCACCCAAAGTTTGGGGGCAAGGGTTGTATGTTATGCCCCGGGGACATGTAAGGTTTTTATGGATGGGGTGGTTGTGTGAACTTTAAAATATGCTCATTTGATTGAAAATTTTAAGATCTAGTTCCCTTGTAAGAGTCAAAAGCGATGGATGGTGACTAGCCCCCCCCCCCTGATCTTGCGATATAGCAATTTTGATTACAGCAGTCCAAAGAGCATACAACAATGCCTTCAGGATGGACATAACCATCCAGAGCCCAGGGTTGTAATTTATACCCTGGGGCATATAAGGTTTTTTATGGAATAGGTAGTTGGATAAACTTCGGATTGGATGGCGCTCATCTGATTGGAAGTTGGAAGATTTAGTACTCTTTTTAAGAGTAAAAAGTGAATGGAAGGCAACCTACCCCTCCCCCCCCCCAAGCCTATCATTCCCAAAAACACATCCACTCAAAATTTTAAGAAAGCTATTTTGTTCAGCATTGTTGACAGGTTTAGTCATTATGTCTTTGGGGATGTCAACCGTCCTACAGTCCTCAGGGCAATGGCTGTAAGTTAGGCAATTCGTTTATTGTTTACATACATTATATGTTATTGAGAAAGGTACGTATGTTTACAATTTACTTTATACATATAGTACCGGGAGCCTGGCGGCTTTGCCGCCGGGCTACACGGCAGGCTTGTATATAATGATTATCATTGTCGCTTGTCTCCTAACCGCACACAATGTGACCCTCTTCTTGATGTCATGGCGTCACCGTAGTCATGTAAGACGTTAAAGGAATGGATACTGTAACAAATATACAAAATGAAGCCTAAAACAAAAAACTAAATTCAAATCAAGTCAAGTTTAAAATAAACAGAAACTAACACAAAAATAGAGAGGCTACCTTTCAAACATTTATAGGTCTTGTGACTCTCCCTTGGTCTAGGCTGATAGGAAATATTTCATGTCGGATAAGTCTTTTTGGTTGAGCTAACCAAAAATATTCGAATTCCGGTAGCTTCATCTGGCCTCGGCTGATCAAAGATATATCATATCTGGTATCCCCTGTTGGTCTTGGTTAATTTTCAGCCATGTAGTTTTCAATTGATCAGAGAGCAGGAATTCCGTCATTTGGCTAAATTACTGGGTAGGCAAGCCAAGGCTTTTAATAATAGAAAAACTCATATTCTTAAACTTAACCTCTTCCCCCCTCCAGGCTGGGAAGCCCAGGTAACACAGAGTGAGGTTAGTTTTTGCTATTTTCAGAGCCAGTCTCCGATTCCCAACCTGTCATCGGAATGCGACAGTTTGGCCTTGGCTTGTTTCTGCAACCAGTCAAAGCTTGCCTCGTAATTTCAGTAAGTCAGTCAGCAGCATGGACTTGCCAGTCAAGACCTGGCTCCATTTCCCATGGAGTAAGCACTTTTTGAACTAAAATCGAATAGTTGTGGGTATCAAGTCATGGTTAATTGTAGAAAAAGCCAAGACAGATAGTCCAATTGAGTGAGAGGCAATTCTGTTATTAAACCCCCTTATTAGGATTGTATAAAAATGATGCAAGTTCATGTGTTAATAGATTGGGCCGCTTCTGCACTGGGCCATTCCTTGGACTTGTTTCCGTACCAGGTCATGACTTAGCTCGTTTCTACAAAAAGCCAGGATTTTGCTCATTGCTCCATTGAATCAGGATGTAGCGTATTTTATCACCAAGTCAGGACTTAGCTCGTCTTACAGTAAATCAGAACTAACCTCGTTTTTTGCACTGAATCACTACGTAGCTCAGAATGGGAGACGAGAGGTAGAGAGGGTTCCATAGCCAATCACTCGAATGATAAAAAAACAAAACTCTTTAAGACTTAATTCATTTTGGTGAATCCAAGGCAGCAAACCCAGGGAAGGGTATCTACATCCCCGTATCCCAAATTCATATAAATTGAAAAAAGATGCACCATTCCGAGGTTTTCTACTAAAATCCATCTTTAAAAATAGGCAATTTCCATAATTTTGAGCCATTGTCCTCAGAGCCGCTATGGTCATATCATCCCGAAACGCATTTATTGAACCTTACAAGTATTCTGAAAAGAAATGTTTTACTCAAAATATTTCTCCAATGCCATGGTGGGTGTATAATGGCACTCGAAGGCTCAAGGGTCTTGGAGGTTTTAAAGCACAATACTTACACAACACACATAAAACATTCCAACACTAAGCCTCGAACTTAATGTATATTGTTTGGATGAATAAATATATGTTGGAAATAAAGGCTTTATTTTGTCCTAAATTTATTAACAAAAAAAAACTCTTTGTTTCTCTGACTTTATAAAGTACAAAGGTCTGTCCTGATTCACAGCAAGATTCTAAAGAAAAAAAATGCTCATGAACAAAATGAGGAATAAAAATCGTCTGAAATTTTAATGATTATCTGACAATTAAAATCTGGAAATTGAGGAAAAATGGTAAAATAGAAGGACTTATCTGACTATAACGCATAACAGTAATATCGAAAGCCGGTGAAGATTACGATGGCTTACATGCTTGGGAAGAGAAAGATTAAGCCAATTCTTCAAAAAGGACAACAAAATCTCTCTATTGAAGGAATTTAAACTTGCATCTACAAAGACAGAAAATGAGAAAAAAAAACTAAAAGAGTTAAACTTTCTTTCAGCTAAACCTCAACTTTTAGGGTGTTCTTTAGATTTTTTTCCTGAGAAAATAGTACAAAAACTATTTCTATTGCAATTTATTAGCGGTCAATCGAGTCTGCCATTTGAGAAATTCATGTAGAGCGATACACACAGAGCCTATTTGTATACACACAGTACACCAGTAAAAAAAAAAAAAAAAAAAAAAACAATATAAACTCTAGCCTAAATCTTTATTGACGAAATGTTTAGTTCATTAGATTTTGTGTTTATAAAAAAGGTCAGACTAATCAACCTGATCCCAGAAGAGAAGGCATAATCATACTTACCGTATGTATATATGGAAGTGTCAAAATACGTAGCTTATTAATAACATAGCCAGTATCAACAGCAAAATAATACTTGAGACTCTCAGTTGATATATATCTTCCAATTTCTCGATCCAACGCCTGCTTTCCCTAAAGGAAAATTTCAAATCTAAACTTAATATCAAATCTATAATACAAATACATACTATCTTTATAAGTGAGCAATAATTGTGTATGTATATTTGTATTGATTTATTTTTTCTCGAAAACGGCTGCATATGTTTTTGGGAAAATTGGTATTCTGGGATATTTTGGCCTAAAAAAACCCATCTAGATAGGTCAGAAGTTTGAGAAAATTCGCTAAGAGCCTAAGAGGTTAGTCCTTGAAAAAGTTTCCAAGTTAAAAAAAAAACACTTCTACAAATGTTGTTATTCTAAAAGACAAAAAAAAAAATCATGTGCAGCATACGTCGGTTCAAAATCGCTAAAGTTATTATGAAAACTGCAAAATATTTATGGTGCCTGAGCAATAGTTTTAATGTTCTAGTTCAAACATGAAAACTAACTGGAAATTTTTTAATTAATTTGTTTTTTTCTTAGATAAAAGCAACTCGCTACGTGGAAAAAAAAACCCAGTGAACATAACCAGCTGTATAATGTTAGTAGGAAGGCCTAAAAAGCGAAAATTTGCGTAGAAATTGTTCTTAGAAATTGGACTTGCTTGAATAATCAAATACCTTTGAGAATTAAAACGGTGATTCTCTGGAACGACCTGAACTATCAAACGTGATAAGACCAAGAGAACACCCCAAACAAATTAAATTCACAACGGGTGAGAATCAACAACCTGAACTATCAAATAAGACAAGACCCAAAAACCGAAAATTTACAAGTTTTATAAATGATAATTCGTTGGAAGAAAAAGAGGTTTTTGTCCAACCACCTGAACAATTGACAGAACTAAAACCTGGACCGTCATGTAAAACTAGATCAATAAGGGCAACTAAAATAAAGGGTATTGGCAAATACTACTACTCTATTACTAACAACTCACCGCAATACCAATCCACCTGAGGCCAGCACAGCTACGCACGCTCCTCCTCCATACCAATCTATTCAAAGCCTCCCTCTTTACACCAGCCCAGGAAGTTCCCATTTCCTTTAAATCTTTCTTTACGACATCCCCCCACCCTGGTCGAGGACGACCTACTTTCCGTTTAGCCCTAGACGGTTGGCCGAAAAGGACAATCTTCGAAAATCTGTCATCCTTCATCTACAGAACGTGCCCTACCCATCTCAACCTTTCTTTCATTATAGCGCTAGAAAGCGGGAATGAACCACACTTTTTTTTACAACCTACTGTTTGAAATACGGTCTTTCAGCCGGGTACTCAGAACAATCCTTGGGCAATTTCTCTGGAAAACATCTAGTTAATCTTCATCCACTTTTTGGAGCGTCCATGCTTCAGAGCCATCTTTAGCCAGTCTCATCACTGTACCGTCCAATATTCTAATTTTGGCTTGCAGAATTATCTTCCTATTCTTCCAAACTTTTTTTAAACTATGAGAAAAACACCCTAAGCCTTGATTATTCTACTTTTAACATCTTCACTGCTCCCACCATCTTTACTAATAATACTACCATGGTAAGGGAAGCTGCCCACCTGATCTATCTTTTCGTTACCCAACGTCACATTTTCATCTTCACTTATTTCTAGCCTTAGTGACCTGGTCTTCTTCTTAACATTAATTTTCAAACCTCTCTTAGCACCTTGAACTCACAAAACCTCTGAAAGTTAATTCATTTTGCTCACACTTTCATCTAGGATGCTTAAATCATCAGCATAATCTACCAGGAGAGTTTTTCCTCTCCATTTGATGCAGTGGTCTCCCATTGCCTTGCCTGTGCTCCTTAAGATAAAGTCCATCAAAATGATCCATATAAATGGGGATTGGACACAAACCTGCTTAACTCCTGATTTAATACAAAACCAGCAGCTAACTTCATTTCCTACCTTAACCGCAGCAGTGTTATTCTCGTAAATAGCACTAATCACTTTAACATATTTGTCTGATATACCATACAAGGATAAGACCTTTGTTAAAGCTATTCTATCAACATAATCGAAAGCTTTCTCATAATCTATAAAACTGAGGACACTTCTCAAGTATTAACCTAAGAGTGAAAATTTTCTCAAAACACCCTCTAACTTTTCTAAAAACGTGTTGTTCTTCTCTCAGAACTTTGTCTACAGCATCTCTCAGTCTAAAAAGTATCATAATACTAAGTAATTTGCTACCTACAGAAACAAGACAAATTTCGTGATAATTACCACATTCATTCTCATCACCTCTCTTATACAATGGTTTAATTAAGATTTTCCTAAAATCGTTAGGTACTTCCCCTTTTTCAAATACCATATTCATGATCCTAAGAAACTTATTTCTAGCCTCAGAGACACAATATTTAAGAAACTCATTTACAACACTATGAGCACCAAGAGCCTAATTATTTTTTAATACTTTTAGTACTATGGCTAATTCTTTTCCACAAAACGAATTTCCTTCACATCCAAGGTATCACAAACTTTTCCATTTCCTCTACATCTTTTCCTGCAAATCTATCTCGGTTAAGCAAATTCCCAAAATGTTCCACCCATCTCCCTTTAACTCTTTCCTTATCACCAATTGTGGCCCCGCTCTTATCTCTAACTGGGACAAGTCTGAACTGACTACTCCCTCTCAATTATTAACAAACCAGTACAATATTTTACTATTATGGCGTCTAGCTGCATCTTCCAGATCCTTGGCAATTTTATTGATGGCCTCCACTTCACATATCCTTAGTTCATATTTTTATCCTTTCTCCATTTTCTTTACATTCCCTTTGTTTTCATATACCCCTTTGCCTCTCTATTCAACATAATGCTTTTTCACTAATATTCCTAGCTGCCGTCTTAATTTTTCTCCCTAGAACACCATTAGCAACTTCAAAAACAGTTTTTCTAAAATTATTCCAATCATCTTCCACACTGTGTCAAATTTTAAACTCTCAAGTTTAGCATTCAACTGTTCCTAGAAAGTTTCTCTCAAATTTGATCCTGGAGTCTACCAACATCAAAACTTCCCGGGAGGTAGTTACTCTTTCGAAATTTCAGCTTTAAATTGAACCTAGTCACTACTAGATGGTGATCTTAACTTTTAACATTAATAGCAGCACTCCTATATACCCTAGTATCTTATATCGATCCTGCCAGTCTTTGGTCCACTATAATCAATAAGGTTTGCTGTCTTACCAATACGTGAATACCATGTCAAATGACGGGTCATTTTATGACCAAATACCGTACTGGTTATAATTAGATTGTTATACCTATAAAATTGCAAAAGTCTGTAGCCATTACTGTTTTCTTTTCCAAGACCAAAATTTACCTAGGCTAGGATACCATCTATGCCTATTTCTACCAACCTGGGCGTTAAAATCTCCTAGTAAAAACACCATATTTCTACCTAAGACCCTGTCTATTTGCTCCTGTAACTGTAAGTAACTGTGGAGATACTAGTGACTCACACTAGTATCTCCATCAGTCGGTTCAACAGAGGCATATACTACTATAACTGATACCCTGTACTTTTGAGTCATAAAATGAGCAATTCGTATTCAATTTTAATACCTTCCCAGCCTAAACAAGACTTAGCAGCTTCCTTATTCATCACGAGCCCTACTCCCTGTTTATGTACCCCATCCTTCCGGGCAGAGTAAACAAATTCTACATTACCTAATTTCATGCTTCCTACCCCTAGGATACGAGTTTCTGAAACTCCTAGTAAGTCCAGTTCGAATCGTCTGAACTCGTCAGTCAAAATGTCGATATGATAGTCATTTTTTAACGTTGTGACATTCCAGGTTCCAATTTTCATGTTTATTAAATCATTGAAATTATTTTAGCTTCAGGAAAAGCAATGATCCTGGATACCAGTGCAGAACAGGGATCAACATATCTTTTCAAGTCTACACCAAAGCACTTAAGCCGTGTTAGAACCAGACAGCAAGAAGTCCCCGGGACCTCCAGTATGAATGTAGGCTTTGTGCAATCCTTGGCCCGTCTAGGTCACAAAACAGTTTTCAGTACTTGCTGATGCTCTTCTATCAACAAGAGCCGAATTCCTGCGCTGACAGTCCCAAGCCTATTACCTCCAACTCATTATATATTTATGCCTACAAATATTATGCTACTATGGGGAGACAACCCATAGTAGATAAATTAGCTAGGAAGAGGTTTTTCAGCCCGAAAACGCCCGTCAAAACAAACCAAGCCCAGAAGAATTATCTGTTTGCCCCTGGAGACACATAAAAACACAGTATTGGGAAACCTATTGTTCTTCATCTACAGCAGGTAGCCCAGCCATCATAACCTATCCTTCATTACAGTTTTAGAAGATCAAACCAAATCAAACCAGAAAATCAAAGGTGGATGAAACCACCTTTTTTTGCACAACTAATTGCCTGACCTATGGTAACTCAAACAAGTACCTAAACTGTCCTTTGACAATTCCTCTGGAAAATATCTGACATATCTTCTTCAACTTTTGGAAACACCCATGTTTTGGAGCCATAATTGACCACTAGCATAACCATTGCTTCCAATATTGAACCATTGAAGAGTACAGTATTGTGAAGGTCTTTAAACAGACATAAAATTAATAGGCACTCCAAGCTTCTTCTTTTTTCATGAAAACTTTCAATTTACTAAGCAGCAGGAACATTTTTTTTGTTTACCTTTTAGTGCATTTGGAGATGAAAGTGTGCTTTAAAAAGTTCTTTAATGTTTATATTTACATTTTTTAGCTTCCACTGAATTTTGGTTTGCCAGATCTAAACCCTAATGAACAAAAAAAAGAAAAAAAAAGCAAGGTTTGAGCCAACTACTTAAAATTGTCAAAATGACGTTATTTCATCTAAAATGAATAATTTCAAATTATATAATCGTCTTTTTGAAACACATTAAATTTAGCTTTGTATGTTCACCAATTTTGGTGGGTTTAGGAGTTTTTAGCTTCTAGGTTATATTTGGGTTGAATCTGATTGACATCATATAATTTGGCCATTTGATGCAATAGATACCTCTGCATTTGCAAATTTATTTGGTGTTGTGCCTTCTGCATAAAAAACGTACTGAAAGGTATTACTAAAAGTACTGTTGTGTTATATGTGTACAGGTTTGAAAACTCCAACATAACTCAAAACTAAAATACAAAGAAGAAGTATCTGTTTAAGGCTAAAATCACCATAGACCCAAGCATAACTTATGTTATAAATTGAAGTTCCATGTCCTCTTGGGTGAACAAAAATGTTGGAAAGGCACAGTGGTAAACACCTTATTTATCCAAACGTATACTAAACTAAAGAATGCTCATCTGGCAAAAGAGTGTAGCATAATATGATTAACAAATTATTAGAAAAGCATAGTGCACAACTTAAAACATATGCAATACTTAGATGGTTACCTGACCCACAATTACTTCACCAAATTGCATTGCCATTGATGCAGCAGCTGGCTGAAACAGTGGATTTGGTACATTGATGCTTGCAACATCAGAAGGAGCAGTAGGGTAATATGCTGCTGATTGATTTTGAGGCACTTGTGGTACAAATGTTGGTTGATGGGGGTCAATTGATGCTGGTTGTACTGGAACGCCTGAAGTAAAGCAAGAGTTATAAAAGAAAGAAAAATGTGGAACTCCTGAATTAAACTAAATAGCATAATAGGTATATGATACTTCTATAGAAGGGATATTTAGTTTTTGTTTTTTTAGTTCTTGTCATAAATGGCTAGTAGAAGTGCTTTTCCCTGTCCAGGACAAACATACAAACCACCAGAGCTCTAAATTTGACATTGATTTATGACATCAGTGGTCAAATAATCTTTAGAAAAGATGAAAGGAGGCCAGAAAAAAAGACTAGAGTTATTGATGTTAGGGAAGGGGCAAAAAATCTAGTAAGTAAGTAAGTAAGTAATTGAAATATTTATTACCCGTATTTTTCACATGGAACAAAACGGAGTACAGTGAAACAAAAAAAAAAAAAAAAAAAAAAAAAAACGGAGAGAAATTTAAAACACAACATGGAAAAATACATAATCAAGAACTGTAGAAATGTTTAAACCAGGGGTGGTTCCATTTTGCCTGGATATTAGAAATCAACCGGTTTACCGTGATACTGGGGTCTGCAATCCTGTGTTTATCAATCATATAAGTATTTCTCGTCCACAAGGGGCATCGCAGCAGGAACTTCGTGAACCTAAAATAAAGGGACCGGAGCTTGCGTTTTTGGGTGTCAGTTAATAAATTCCAAAATGGCGCGATATATAGAATATGCGGCAGTGCGACAGCGTTATACATATTCGCGAGATACTTTCGGCATAAGAGGAGTCTGCTGGCGACGATAGACCCATACGCGGTGCGGAGTTTTTTCTCGACGTGTTTGACGAGCAGTAGACGAGTTTCATTAAGGTTACAGCCTATGGGTAAACCCAGATACACGACGTGAGATGAAACGGTAATTGACTCGCTACCCAGTAGGAGGTGTTCAGGCTGAGAAGGACTATCGTTGAAAAAAAGAACTACAGATTTAGAAGTATTGGAAGCCAGGCCGATTTTTCGGTATTCATCACACAGGATCGAGAAATTCGATTGCAGACCACTAATAGACCGACTTAGATTTAATAGATCGTCCGAATCCTGGCGGACACCTTTCTTTACTGGAGCAACCACTGATGTGATGCGGTTACCTATTTTTATACGCGCTTTTAAACGGCAATACATATCGTACAGTACGCTAGTGACACGGAGGTTTACACCTTGCTGGTAAGCGGCTAAAAGGGCCTGAGTGTGAATCGACGAATCAAACGCTCTACTCACATCAAAAGCACCAATCACTATAGGGTCACCAGATTCGTGAGAATCTGCTAGAATAGCGGCAAGACTAAAGAGAGCGTGAGCACAACCCAGACCCGGTCGGAAACCGAACTGGTGGTCAGGCATTCGGCACGAATATTGAATTTCTTTTGAGACTAAGATCTCTAGAACTTTACAGAGCACTGGAGCAACAGTGATTGGCCTGTACAAAGAGCATTGGTCTGTTGGTTTCCCTTTTTTAAGGATGGGCGAGAGCAAACCGACACAAAAAGAGTCAGGTACTATACCAGTGGTGAAAATAATCTGGAATAGCAGCGTCAGATATTCAATAAGCATAGTAGTACCGTGTAGCAGATTTAGCGCGCACAGTTCGTCTACACCACGGGAGTGTTTCTTCTTCAGCTTTAAAATAGCTTCATGTACGCTTCCGTAAGTAACGACAAAATCAGGGACACAGTGGCTGGATAATACCGATGCTAGCCGGTTTTCGAAGGGATTAGACATATTTGGGTCGGGGGCACTGATTTCGTTGGAAAAGTACGATTCCCAGTCTTTTTCGCTAATCGAATCATGGGGTTTTCCGGTGACCGGTTTGCTCAACCGGGCTTTCCAGATTAGTTTTGGGTCACTTACGATTCTAGAGGAGTACTCTTCTTTTAATTTGGTACGATGAGCTTTCAGTTGCTTGTCAAATTTTCGTTTAGTCCATAAAGTTAACAGGGACCGGTTAACAGGACCGGATTTGGGCCTATCACAATCTTGCCAGATTCTAAACTAAAACTTAGCATCGTTGCAACACTTAACTAGGGCCGGATTTTGCGAGAATTTGTGAATTTCAGTTTTCATTTTAACCTTTCTGGTAGGAACTGCTTTTTTTCAGCTACGAGAAGCGAGTGAGTAATCTCGGCACAAAATATATTGATGAGTACTCTTGCATCCGCGGGATCAAAATTCGAATTCACTTGGAGTAAATGGAAGGGGATTCGTATCTTTACAAAAAGTGAGTTCAGCACCTGATGATACAAAGTTGTATTAATTTTATCCCATTCACTTACTACTTTCCACTTGTCATTCTTGGGTTGACGCAGAGCTGGTTTTATGCTTAGAGATGCTAGCAGGGGTAAGTGATCAGCGAAGACAGCGTCTTTTAGAACAGTTACACTTCCGTTAATATTCTTAGAGCAGGCCGTATGGTCAATGTTTGAAACGGACCCAGAATTATGAACGAAGGAGTTATCACTGTCTTTTGGGAGGATGATAAGTTTGTCATCAAAGATGCCGTTTAGAAGCTGACTACGGGCACACTTGCTGTCAAGAAGGTTGCAGTTAAAGTCCCCCATGACTACGCAATGCAAATCTCTCTGGGTCACAGACTTCGGGCACTTCGCTAGTTCACGAGATGCGTTCATAAACTTTCGCTCCGATTTGTCATCATGGTAATTTGTAGGAAGATACACGTTGAAGAATGCGATACTGCCGGAAGATATAGCCAAGAAGTGATCATGCGTAAACAACACCTTACTTTCAATATACGGGTGGCAAAAAATTGCCAAGCCACCGGAGGGGCGTCCAAAAGACCGAACTTTTGCCGGCTCGAAGTAAAAAGTAAGTTCTTGCGAGAACTTTAGGAGAGAAATATTGTGAGGAGAGAGCATATGTTCTTGTATAAACATAATGTCACAGTCTGCAGAATATTTTGAATTATGGCGAGTTTGTTGGGGACTCCTCCGTTCATGTTCCATGACGCAATTTTGACACGGGCTGGGCTATTAGACATTGGGCCGCTTCAGCTCACTGACGATTTTTATTATTGTGGGGCACTTGAAGGAATGGCAAGTGTGGCGTTTTGATTTGCAGAGGGCGCATGCTATAGGGTTTCCAGAGAACTGGTTGGTGCTAGAGCCATGACCTCCTTCTCCGCATCGAGAGCAAATTTGCTGGCTAGAGCAATTAGCAGAAACATGACCAAAATTCTGGCAGTTAAAACAGCGCTATGGGAGAAAGATAAATTCCTCGATGAGGTACCGCTCCAAGTGAATTTTAGGAGGGTTTTTCATGGCGTGGTTCAGATACTGGCGGGATGAGAAGTATAATTTGAAGGATCTGGTTTTGCCACATTGATCAGCTTTTTCACAATTCGGTATAATTCTCTTAAGCGCGTCACCATTAATATGAGCTGGGACAAACTTGATCATACTGATGAAAGTGGGAGTTTTAACGCTTGCCAGTGTTTCAGGCGATTTTTTGTTAATAGATGTTGCTAGTACTGCTGCTTTAGATTTGTTCTTAGTTACGAGGCGCCATTCGTACTTCTCTCAGCGCAGTTCAAAATCGTCATCATTCAAAGCATCACCACAAATATTCGACAGGAAGTTTTTCCTTTCTTCTGCGGTAGCAACGGTAGGAGGAGGCTTTTTCAAGACTACTGAGTAAGACGGAGGAGATGGAGTAGACTTATTAGTTTGAGCAGCAACAGGGTTGCCTTCAGGCCATGGCAATGGTTTTTGGTTCAAACGGTCAAGAAGGCCATTGAACTTTCGATTCTCATCTCGTTGACAGTGGACACTGCACAAGCAGCGATCTCTTCATTGCAGGCCGGAACTTCTTGGGGCTCAAAAATAACGAACTCAGGAAGCTGTCTCTTTTCTTTGGCACAGCGAGCGAACATCTTCGCAATGTACATCAAGTTATCCTCGTCCTTTACGTGTTTTATTACACGATCCCCTAATTCCGACTTGCGATAGATAATCTCTTTTGCTTCTAGAATCGCTTCACGGCTGAAAAACTCGAGTCCTCGCCTAGTAAAAACATTTGTTTTTACACCTGCTATCATAGCTCTTGAGAATCCAGCACTGCATTCCGCACTAGGTTATCACCCATCTTCGCAATGTCAATAATAAGCGAGGGAAGCGTAGTTTCTTGCTACCCGATCCCCGCAATTTAAGGAAGAAACCACTCCCGGCAGGTACAACGGCCCTTGCGACAAGAAAACTCCCCTCTTCTGCTCGCTTATTATTGCGTAATACGGCGCTTCTACCGTTCCAAAAGTTAACAACTCTCTCTCTTTATTTACTCTTTTCTCTCTTTTTCCATAAGAAATATTGATCAATCAAAGTTCTAATTAATTCCTTTTTTATCTTTTTATCCAGCAATGGAATTGGAGTAAACCAGTCAGACAAGTTTTAATTAAAACCAATCTTTTGCCAATTTTTTCAAAATCCTACTAGCTTCACTGGGATTAAAATTTAATATCCGTAAGATCACTGAGAAAGCTTACTCGTTTGATTTCGTTCATAAATATCCGGTTTTGAGATAGATGTATTCACCTTGAACTCTAAATTGAAGTGGGCACATAGTCTCCTGTCCCCTCTCCTCTTGACACCACAGGCTGTATACTTTTATTGTTCAATAGACCTATATCAGGACATGAAAGTCCAAATTGAAACAAAGCAAAACCCAAGACTCTCTAAACAGAAAACCACACAAAGGGATTGAAGACAAAGCAAGACTTTACAACTTGCAAGATAAGCTAAAAAGGAGCAACAGTTGATTATTTTTTTATTTAAGAATTAACGACGCTTCTTGACTACTAAGGTCTCTGCGTCGGCCCTGCAGTGCATTCCTGCAGCGTGATTTGATCTCTGGGTACCGTATTACCAAGCTAAGGTCAAATCCACTGCGCCACCACAGGACAGCAACAGTTAATGCAAATGGAAGTGTAAATGTTTGAATATGCCACAGAACAAGGAATAAGGCTCAGCTTACTGATGAGTAAGTTGAGCTTACTGAGTACTGAGTCAGCTTGCTGAGGGTAAAACAACCCAGAAAATAGTTTACTTAAAATCACTTCCAGTAGGCCATCTAAATTAATTCAACCAATCATATGAAGTGAGTTAAATGCAACCAAACCAAAGGTATCACCTTTAGAATGGAGGAGGGTAGAAACAAATCTCTAATCCCCCTTGATTCATAAGAATGATTTTGAAATGCATCTGTAATATTGGTGGTAAGGGATGATAGTACCTCTTTTATTACAGATCTTTTTATATGTTACATAAAAGATTACATTTACATACCTACCAACACAAAGGTGGATACAGGGGGGAGGAGGATTATGAGCACTGCCAAAAAAAAAAAATCTTGGGTGGTAAGGCATTTAAATGTTAACAAGATCATTGTTTTCTCCAAGATTTAAATGGGAATATTTTTCATTTTCCTATATACATTACTTAAGGTCTTCTTGTTTTCTATGCAGCATTGCACCCCATATTGGCATCCATGAAGGATATCACTAAAAAAAAGTTTTAAAACTGTTCTTGAAAACCACTGAAATGATGAAGCTATAAAAAAATTTTATGTTTCAGGTCTACCCTGCTAATGCACATTCAGAGGGGTCCATTTTACAAAAAGTAATTGTCATTCTCAAAACATTATTTTATAAACACTAAACTTAAACATAAAAACTGGGGTTGAAATAGGAAGTAGTAGCCCCCTTCACAATTAAGAGGACATTGGATTGAACAGCTTGTAGTAACAAACTGTAAATAAAAAATGACCCTTATTAATGAAAACAAAAACTAAAAAATGAAGTTCTGATAATACCATAAGCAACATAACCCACAAACCCACTTGATGCATCCCTGGGAGGTTACCAGAGTTTCCATTGGCTTTCCCAGGCCACAGCTGATGATTGCAAGTCTGAAAAATGGTGAAGGTTGGTCAACAGGACAATAGCCTGTAACCATGAAAAACAAATTATTATGAAAACAGCATTGAATGGCCTTGGATATCTAACTAACTTACTGATACCAAATACTACATGTCTCCAGACCATATTTTTAACTACAAAAAGAATCTTTCCAAATTGGGTTTTGGAATAGATGAATGTTAAACCATGACACAAAGCCTGGCCAAATAAACAGTGTCATGAAGACACTTGAGGACTACCATATTGATAGAGCAGCACTATCAAAAACAAGAAATTGGGCTCCAATTTGTGAAAGCTACCATATATTGTTTTCAGAAATACTATTGTTTTTCAAATACTTTACCTTTGATACGAAAATTTTGTGTGTGTGTGTGTGTGCTTTGGCAATGTACAAGAAAATATCACCTTTAGATTTAGAGCAAACTCAGACATGGCTCCATGCCCTATTTTTGGATATGAAATAAGGTATTTTCTTTTGACGAAAAAAAAAATTATACTATGATTAACACTTGGTTTAATTTTTGTTTAAAAGTTATATAAAAAAGAAAATTGAAATTATTTCACAGTTTACTGGTCGACAGTGAGCTAAAATCCCTTGTTTTCTGCTAAATGTTGCATACTGTAGTCCATTTGGGCTTATATTTCTGACATTAGTGTTTAAGTTTTGTCATCTCGTCAACTTATTATTAATGAAAACAAAAACTAAAAAATGAAGTTCTGATAATACCATAAGCAACATAACCCACAAACCCACTTGATGCATCCCTGGGAGGTTACCAGAGTTTCCATTGGCTTTCCCAGGCCACAGCTGATGATTGCAAGTCTGAAAAATGGTGAAGGTTGGTCAACAGGATAATAGCTTGTAACCATGGAAAACAAATTATTATGAAAACAGCATTGAATGGCCTTGGATATCTAACTAACTTACTGATACCAAATACTACATGTCTCCAGACCATATTTTTAACTATAAAAGAATCTTTCCAAATTGGATTTTGGAATAGATGAATGTTAAACCATGACACAAAGCCTGGCCAAATAAACAGTGTCATGAAGAAACTTGAGGACTACCATATTGACAGAGCAGCACTATCAAAAACAAGAAATTGGGCTCCAATTTGTAAAAGCTACCATATATTGTTTTCTGGAAATGCAAGGCTGGCAACTGCTAGAGCAGCACCATTGTCTAATACCCAGCCTTGAGAGCCCCCCAACTGAAGGACCAGTTACTAGACTTGACTTAAGTCTCCTGCTAGGCACTGCTTGGCGTAGAGAGTGACGTCTGCCTCCTCCACCCACTTTGGTCCATGGCGAGTATTTGCTCTTCGCCCTGTCTGATGTTTGCCATCGTCAAGAACTCGGACAGGCTGTTGGACCAACGTTTCTTCAGTCGACCACGAGGTCGCGTCCAACCAACTTTGATAGGGTCGAAGTCATAGATCATCTTTGCGGGTAGATGTGGTGGCATTTGAAGCAGATGCCCGAACCATCGTAAGGTTCGCTCGGCTGCTTGAGTCGAAAACCAAGACTGCTCTGTGAGCTGCAGAAGCTTTTGATTGCTGACGATGTCGGACCATCATAGGCCCTCAATCCTCCTCAGGCTCTTTGTATGAAATACGTCTATTTTCTTGAGGGTTGCAGCTGATGCTTGCCATGTCTCATCTCTGTAAAGCATCACAGAGCCAACTAAACATTGAAGATCCGCAGTTTCGTTTTGCAACTGACATTTGGTTTTCGCCAGAGGTGACGATTCAGTCTACCCATGACAGAAGACGCTTTACATAATCTCGCCAGCAGCTTGGGGAGACGTGAGCCATTTGAAGAAATTACGGAGCCCAGGAAGGTGAAGTCTTTAACAACCTCGATGCTAGTGGTGCTGTCCAGGCTAACTGGAGAGGTAACAGCAGGAGAAGACGGGTCTATGGCCATAATTTTAGTTTTATTCCAGTTTATATGCAGTCCTACTTTGGCAGCCTCTTCTCGCAGAATTCGGAGTGCTTCCAGCAGCTGCTCCATGGAGTCCGCCAGAATGGCCAAATCATTGGCAAAATCAACATCTGTGATGGTATGATCTCCGAATTAAGCCCAAAGCTGAGACGCGAAGTGGTTTTTCTCATAACGTAATCTATGATGACACTAAAGAGCTCTGGGGCCACTGCACATCCTTGGCGCACCCCTGTTGTGATTTGAAAGAACGGGCTGCGCCGACCATTTACTTGTACACAGCTCTCCGTCCCATGGTGCAGCGCCTTGAGAAGTCTGCAATATTTCTCGGGTAGGCCAGTCAACTCTAGAATCCGCCAAAGAGCTTTTTGATCGACTGAGTCAAATGGAGCACGCAAGTCAACAAAGGCAATAAATACTTTCTGTTGGAACTCTGTGGTCTTCTCTACTATTAGTCAAATCGTGAAAATCTGCTCGATGGTTGAATGATCCGACATAAAACCAGCTTGCTCTGGTCACCGGATTTTTCAAATGATGCTCCAGCATCAATCCAGCAGGACCATTGTAAACAGTTTGCCAGGGACTGACAGTAGGGTTATTCCCTGGTAGTTGGAGCAGTCGCTTCTTGAGCCTTTTCTCTTCCGTAAGGGGATGATGACACCCTTCCGCAAATCCTCGGGAATTATCTCTGTTTGCCAGATTGTAGAGAACAGGGCGTGTAGAAACAGGAGCATTGCAAGACCTCCATATTTTAGCAGCTCTGAGTTTAAGCCATAGATACCAGCAGCTTTATTATTATTGAGTCTTTTTACTACATGCCCAATTTCTGAGGGGCTGAAAGTTTCATCTGGAGGAACATCTGTTCCAGGTCTTTGACTGCAAGGTTGGCTGGGATTATCATTAGGAGGAGCAGACAGACCAGTATTGTTGAGGAGCAAACAGAAGTGGTCCTTCCACCGCTCAAGACAAGAACCTTCGTCAGAAAGAAGTGCACCATCCCTAGACAGGACAGGACTCAAGGTGGGAGTTTTATTTTCAGTGAGACCTTGGATATGCTTGAATAGGCTGCCCATGTCTTTCTTTTTTGCAGCTAGCTCAATTTCATTGGCTTTCCTTGCAACAAACTGGGTTCTATCCAGGTGAATGAGTCTGTTCTGCACTTCATTGAGCCTTTGATATGTGGTCATGTCCAAAAGAAGTCTTGCCTTCCGCCTTTGATCTATGACTTGCAGTGTTTCATTAGTTAGCCATGATTTCTTTGGATAACTCCTCTTGCTGAGCACTAGTTGTGCTGCTTCGCTTGTCTGCAATTTAAAATGCTTCCAGAGATCTTTGCTGCTATTAAGTGAGGCAAGGGCCTTGAAGTGATTTGATATCTTGATACTGTACTTCTGGCGAGTATCTGGTTCCTTTAGTTTCCCAATATCCGCAGCGACGGCTTTTATTTCCAATTGTTGTGCATGGAGGCGAAGCCAAAGATCAGCACACACAAGCCTATGGTCTGCGTTTCCAAGCTCTGCTGATGTAAGTTCTGCAGTTCTTCACCAATGATCTCCAGTGTTTGGAAATAATGACGTAGTCAATCATCTTCTTTGTACAACCATCACTACTATACCACGTGTACTGATGAATAGTTTTGCGTTGGAAGTAGGTGTTTGGCACAGGTCATGAGATTGGCACAGTTCAAGTAAGCAGAGCCCATTGTCGTTAAGTGGGTCGGGGGATACAGGACCAACTGTGCCATGCCATACACCCATATCATTGTGCACTGTTGCATTAAAGTCGTCAAGGATAACAGTTATATCATGGGGGGGGGGGGTACTGTTGCAAGGCATCTGGACAAAGAAGAGTAGAAATCCTCCTTAATTGCATCATCAGAATCATTGGTCGGGGCATAGCATTTGATGACAGTCATCTTGCCATGCTTGTGTCGAAAGTGGGACTTCATTAATCTGTCAGATACAGCTTTGTGTAAAAGTAAGGCCTTTCTTGTAAGGCTATTTAGTGCAAGGCCAACACCATTCCTTCTTGAGCTTCCTCCAGACCAGAGCAATGAGTCACTGTTACCTATTTGCTCTTCTCTGCTTCCGGTAAGACGTGTTTCTGTAAGACCTGCAATTGACACTTTGTTCTTGCAAAGTTCTTCAGAGAGTAGATTCTTTGATGTAGGTGCATTCAGAGTCAAGACATTCCAGGTGGCTATTTGCAGCCCCCTTTGGTCCATAAGGTTTAGTCTGTCAGTCTTTCTGATGTCATCAGCATGTCCATTGACATGCAATGGTCAAGATCTTAAAAGGGAATCCGGGTCCAAGGCTATATTGTTACTTTTTGTAGCACTTAAATTTCAGGTGGAGGGTCGCTAGCCCAACCGACCCTAGGCCTGGAATCTGATTAGAGCTAGGTTAAACCTAGGTACCGAGATCCCCAGGGTGGGCTCCACCCACCACATGAGGTTACGGCCGTCCTGGTCAGAGTGTTTAGTTAGGGGAGAAACCCCATATCCAGAGGCACGTGGTCAGCAGACAGAGTCTGCCTCATTCCGGTTAGTAGACTCTGACAAATAAAAAAGAATTGTCCACAGTTACTGACTTGCTCAGCCCACTGAGCAACTGAGAGATATTGCAAATCATTTGTCCCACATTTTACCCATCCTTTTAATAATATTGACATGACTAATATTTAATGTTTGATTAATATAATGTTTGTTTAAATTTTTCTGTGAGTGTTTTTGAAGGTATAAATTATTTTTGTCATGACATGCTAATGCTAGCTCCTGCTATTGTAGTGAATAAATATATTCTATTCTATTCTATTTATAAGTAAGAGAGCTTGGAAATCCCTTTCAAACTAGGAAACTGTCAGTCTTCATTCAGTCTTTGACCTATATGGATGAAAACCAGTTTATATTGGTTGGTTAATTTACAGAGGATTATTGTTTGGATATTTATTTCATTGCGCAACTATTGAAATTGTGTACAATGCTATATAGTGCTGTGAACAATTTGCTTTTGATAATTGGATAATTAAAATCGTGTACGCAACTATTTAAGTTGTGTAACGTGCTGTGAACAATTTGCTTTGAATAATTGGATATTTTGGATAATTAAAATTGTGTACGCAACTTCTGAATATACATCTTGTGAGTACTGCTACCTGATTTGCTGTTGCTTTTACTGACAACTGTTGTGGCCCCGCCCACGAAAATTGATGAAATTTGATCATTTCACCGGATGATGCCAGGTGAAAGACTTGTCTTGAATCCCGTGTTGAATTTCATTTCACAGGCTAGAAATGCAGGTTGTTCAGCTGATAATATTGCAAAGATTGCTTGCGATTTTTTCAAAGGAGATATGTTAATTGAAGCAAAGAAGATTTTGTGGGCTGACGCCTCTATTACTAGGGTAACTGAGCGCCCCAAAGTGACTGATAATGTAAGTGATATGGTTCGAGCCTTTGATCTATGTGATGAGAAAAAGATCAGCCTACCTCAGTATCTGATTTTCGAGCCAGATCAGGTCCCATGTGTGCCAGGGGAGACAACAGCTACGTTAACTCGAAAGGTTAATGAACTCTACATGGAATTTAAAAGCTTCGCTGAGCACCATAAAGCAAGGTCAGTCGTGCAAACTATTCCTGATATGAAACCTCCCCCACCCGCAAAACCGTCCTATTCAGTTATTGTGAAAAATCCACCAAAAAACTTGAATAATCCTGACGCTCGAAAAGATTTCCTGGATAAAGCTTGTGGGGGTGTCAATTCAAGCATAGTTGTTTTGAGGCCTAGGAGGGATGCATGGCAAGTAGTTCTGTCGGACAAGGGTGCCGCCAATACTTTGGCAGATGCATTAAGCAAAGCAGACCAATCCATTAATGCTAAAGTGAAGAGTCCTGCCTTTTTCGGTATAGTACGCCGAGTGCCTGACGGAACATCTAAAAGTGACCTATGCGATCTCGCTAATAACTGTATAGAAGTTGTTCAGTTAGGAAGTACGAGGTCTTTTCGATTAAAGTTTGAGTCACGTGACCACCTAAACTATGCCACTGAGAATCCCCTTGTTATTGGTTACGAGCGTCTACCTATAACTGAGTACAAGTTTTTGCCTACCCAGTGCTACAAATGCCAGTGCTACGGCCATACTGCAAATAACTGTAAAGCTTCCCCGAGATACTCTAAATGCGCTGGTGACCACCAGAACTCCAAAGAAAACCCGTGTCAACTTGTCATGAAATGTGCTCTCTGTGGCTCCTCCGACAACCCCTGTTATTCATATAAATGTCCAGAAGCACAGAAACTACTGCTTAAGAAATGAACAGTCAAACAAACACAAGTACAAGTACTTTACAAGATTTTACGTTTCTTAGTAATTTATCACTGTGCAATAATGTTGTTTTTAATTATTACGATGACCAAAATAATCTGTCCACCAACACCTTAGCTAGCCCCGATAGCCCTTTAAACCAAATTAACTGTAAATATCTCGACACTTTTGATTTTGTGAAAAATGTAAAACCTAAGCTAATGGAAGAGACCAAACTTAGTGTAATTTGCTTTAATATCAGAAGCATATGGGATAAGTGGGCTAATTTTAAAGATTTAATTTTAACAAATGGTTACTGCCCTTTCGACGTAATTGGAATAACGGAGACGTGGCTTTCAGAAATTGATGATACTAATGAATTTTCCCTCACTGGCTTTCAAGCTATTCATATTGAAAGAAAATTAACCAAGTCCTCTGGTGGCATTTCTCTTTACATCCGATCAAGTCTAAAATTCACCAGACTATTAGATTGTGAATTCTTGTTCTCGCAACCTATAAATAATAGATGCATTTATTCAATAATCGTCGACATAAGTGTAGACGAGAATTCTTTTATTTTTTCGTTATTTTATAAACCACCCTCATTCCCGACACCTTTCTTTTGTAATCAGTTTGATGATTTTTCTAGTTTTATTAATTTACCACAAAAGAAGGCAATAGTTTTTGGGGACTTCAATTGTAATTTATTAAATGTTAGCAATAACAATGATAGTGATACCTTCTTTGAAACATTTACCTCAAGTGGTCTTCTTCTCACAATCCTTTTTCCTACTAGAGTTGATCCCATGAGGTCTACCGCTACTTTAATTGATAACATTTTTGTATCCACTTCCCTGGGAAACCACCTGTCCTCCAAAATAATATTTTCTGACCTGTCAGATCACTTTCCAATCTATCTTTCCTTACCCTCCCTATCAGCTACTCAACCCTGTAGAACTAATACCCCTACGTCTAATAGAATATATAATACTGTGAATATGAACCGGTTCATGGATTGTTTGAAATCCTTCAACTGGTCCAAGACTTTGGATTGTCAGGATGTTAATTCAGCCACAAGTAGTTTTACACAGGGATTGAGTGATCTTATTAGTTCAACCTTTCCAGTTCGTAAATCAAACCGAAAAACTACCCATATACGCCCCTGGATGTCAAATAGCCTGATAATCTCTTCATACCGAAAAAATGACCTATATAAGTTAGCTTGCAAACCCAATAGCGTTATTGACCTGACTAATTATAAAAAATACAAAAACGTATATACCAAACTCATCCGGGAAGCAAAGAAAAATTATTATTATTCAAAAATCTCTCACTGCAAAGGGAACTTGCAAAAAATTTGGTCTACAATAAATGAAATCCTTTCAAAAAAAAGGAATTCAAGATCTGTTCCTATTAACCTTAGGGACATCAGTGGCAGATTAATTGACCCAATTTTAGTACCGGATGCTTTTAATAATTATTTCACTAATATTCCAAATGCTAACTCCTGTTCCTTCTCACAGTCAGTACACCCTAGCAAGAATCCCAGATCCATGTTTTTCTCTCCAACTGATCGCAAAGAGGTGCTTCAAGTTATCGAATCTCTCTCTAATAGTAGTACACCTGACTTCTTTGGCATAAGTAATAAGCTTCTTAGGACCGTATCTTTCTATATTTGTGAACCCATTGTGCACATAGCAAACCTGTCTATGACCAATGGAGTCTTCCCAGAAATATTTAAATCAGCAATTGTTATCCTGATTCATAAAAAAGGCGATCCATCTGAGATAAGCAATTATCGTCCAATCTCACTTCTCCCAGTTATATCTAAGGTGCTCGAGAGAATTATATTCCAACGTCTTTCTCCCTTTGTATTTGGGAATCATTCATCAGATTCGTTGATTTCTCCTCATCAATATGGCTTCCGTGCCAAATTTTCAACTGCTCATGCACTAATAGACGCCACACAGTTTATACGTTCCCAACTTGACCTTAAAAATACTGTATTGGGCTTATTTCTGGATTTTTCAAAGGCCTTTGACATGGTTGATCACAGTGTTTTATTAAGTAAACTCAATAACCTAGGGATTCGCGGAGTTCCTTTCTCATGGTTTGGCTCTTATCTCTCTGGTAGAATACAGAGTGTGAGACTGGGCGGGGTGACTTCACATCCCCTACCTGTCCGGAGGGGCGTCCCACAGGGCTCTGTTCTTGGTCCAATACTTTTTCTCCTTTATATTAATGATTTGATTACGGACCTGGGCCCATCAGTGCACCCAGTACTTTTTGCTGACGATAGCAACTTTTTCATCACCAGTCCTAATTTACCATCCGTCGTCACCTCTACTCAAACCCTTCTGAATAGAGTACAGGAGTGGTGTCTCGTTAACTGTATGACCATTAACAGCAAGAAAAGTCAGGTGGTATTATTTCAAACCCCTTACAAAAAAAATGAAGTTCAGCTGGCACTTGGCCTAAAATATTCTACCAATCTCCACCCGCAGGTCGAAGTTGCCAAGTTTCTTGGTGTCCACATAGACTCCTGCCTATCATTTGCAACACATGTGTCCTATATCAGAGCCATAATTTTGCGACAGGTTAGTATAATTAACCATGTGAATTATTTTCTTCCTCCCGATATCCTTGTCACCCTTTATTATTCTTTTATTTACCCATATATCTCATACTGCGGATCTGTATGGGGGAATACTTATCCTTCAGTTACCAATAAATTAAAATCTGCTCAAAACCGTGCTGTCAAAGCAGTTTTTCAGTTGCCACGACTATATCCCACCAAGGACTTGTACTCCAATTTTGGTATTATCCCTTTTGAACAAATCATCAAAAAATTAAATCTATCCCTTGCATACTCCGCTTACCATAAAAATCTTCCTCCCCACTTATTATCTTATTTTAATAGTAATAATTCTGAAGGCCACTGTCTCCATTCATCCAACCGTTCCTTCATTGTCCCCAGGTGTATCTCTAGTTCCGCCCAGTGATCCCCAATTTATAAATCTATAATTCAGTGGAATTTAATACCCTCCAGTGTCGAGCTATCCACAAGTTTTCGGACGCTACATAACAATGTACTAAAATCTTGATATTATATTTCTCTATATGTTTGTTCAATTTGCTTTAATTACACTTGTTTTCTCTTTTCTTTTTTTTTCTCTCTCTTTTTCATTTACAATTTTTTGTTGTTTTGGTCCTTAACAAGTTCGCTTCTAGGATCTTTATTATTATTGTTGTTATGTGTTTTCTTTTCTTTTTGAATAAATTGAATTGAATTGAAATTGAATTGAATTGAATTCATTGTGCAAGCAAGATCTGTAAATGTGCAAGTGTAAGTGACTGTCATTGTGGTGTGTGCCCCTATCAGCAAATGGAGTGAACAAGAGAAGGATTCCTTCTACCAATTATTGAACAGTTTACAATATATTTATTCACTAAGATAGCTGTAGCTAACATGAGCAAGTCAATGTCTAAAAAAAGACAAAACAAAATAAGGACTAAGAAAGGTTAAAGGTCAAGAGACTAAAATGAGTCATAAACAGAATCTATATATATAGATTGTAGAGAATTGTTTTTATCTGTTGGAGTCTAGTGTCTCACTCTCAGGGTCAGGTAATAAACCATGATGAGTTGGAGTCAAACAATTTAGTCCAAATTGGTATGTCAACTTATGTCTATGACCATCCAATGATTTCAAGTTGAGATGTTTCAGTGTCTAATTATATATTGAGTAGTTGTGTTAAAATATAATTTTTACAGCTCCTTTTTGTACAGTCTCAAGTCTATCTGATTGATCTTTTGTTAGCCCTGGATGCCAAGCTAGGCAGGCATATTAATGAGAAGGTCTGACATAATTTCATTATACTGATATTAAAACTTCAGTTGGGATACCAAATCTCTTAAGGTCAGAAAAAGAATGTAAAAATGAGCAACCGTTTTTAGTCAGATAGTCAACATGCAAGTACTATATTAAATCTATGTCCAAAAAGTATTTCAAGTATTTCAACTATTTTCTTTGTTGGCAGTAGGGAATTATATGAAGAGCAGCAGTCAGCCTTTAAGAAGGAAAAAGTCATAGAAGAGCTTTTAGTCTCACTTTCAGCTTTACCTGTCTTAATTCTGCTTTTAAATCACTAGAATTCTTGTCATGTCATTGTTGTTAAAATATGGTTATGAACAATAATAAATTAAAGTGTCCCTAATTTAGTCCCTTGTGGCAAACCACAAAAAAATATCCAAAAATCCAGATGGCTTCACAATCAGGGAGTTGGACATGCTGAGATCTCTTAACAAGAAAACTATCAAGCATACATATAACAGATGGATGGGAACCAATAACCTTAGCTTCTTCCACTTCTGCATTATGGTCAAGGCTGTCAAAAGCCTCAACTGTGTCAGAAAATAACATAATAACATACACCCCATCTTTTTCTAAATGTTTAAGAATGGTGTCCAACATTGTAATTCAATAATGAACAGTACTTATCTAGGTCTAAATCTAAATTGTTGGGAATCTATCTTATCTTTTATGTTCTCAAATAAACAACACTTGGGAATTGGAGTAACATGCATCTTTTTTTTTTAACTTGGAAAAATGCCATCAATAAAATATTGGTTAAAAACTGTTGTTAAAGGAGTAGATAAAAGATTAACACATTCAATAATTAATTTAATTGGCATCTCATCTAGGCAACTCAAATTATGAGAATAGCAACTAAAATAATCTCTTAGATAAGGGTATTTGAAACTGAGTCATCCGGTGATAAAAATGTTAGTTACAGAAGAATTATGCAAACTAATTCAAATATATATATATATATATATATATATATATATATATATATATATATATATATATATATATATATATATATATAACATATATAGGTAAATGAACTTGTTGGCATTGCTTGTACTTGTGAATTGGGATCCATGACTGAGGAGTTAGCCTAGTTGTATTTGATGGATGTAATACTTACTCTAAACAAAGAATGATGCCTTATGGCATTCAGATATAGTGGTGGTGTTGGTATTATTTGTTGATCACCAAGGTAAATGTATCACAGTTCATATTATTGACATACCAATAAAGTGAACATACCATTTGATACCTTTTTTTATGCTCTTTACAATTATAATAATCACTTCTATCACAAATTTAGACTTAAGCACTTTTTGAGCTCTTAAAAATGACAAATTTTCAATTAAAGTATGAGTTATCAGTGGTTTTGGAGAAAATAATACTATGTTTTCTCAGTTGTTTTCAAAAAAATAACACTACATTGTCTCATTGTCAAAATTATTTATAGTTAGGTTAGTTCAAAAAGGGCTTAAATTTGAATTTGCAATACAAGCAATTATTATATTCATAAAGAGCATAAAAGAAGGCATCAAGTGGTATGTTCACTTTATTGCCAAGTCAATAATATGAACTGTGATATGTTTACTGAGCATTAATAAAAAGAGTTCTCAATTACAAAAATACACCAAATAAACAAGGTTTTGAAGTTTTATGGTTGTGATGCAGGCCTAAGAAGTTACCTAAGGAAGTGACATTACTGGAAATATACCTTGTTGACTATCTAGAATGTGGCCCTTATGGCTTACTTTCAGCATTGCACTGGCAATGTATAATCCTTGTATCCTAATGCTGGTATCATAATGTGTGGCAACTTTAAAAATTTGGATCCCAAATGGCTAAGCAATTTTCTGTCACTTAAGCAGGTTGAAATATTCTATAAGTTTAAAAAATCCTCTACAAATAAACACCCAAGTGGCATCTAACTAATCTAACCCAACCCTAGTTGCCCCAAATTATCATAGCCTACTTGACCATTAATATGTTTTGATAGGTGGCATTGATGGCGTCTAACTATGAATTTAGATTACTTAAAAACAGAAAAAACAGATGAATTCATGTTCATTTTTCAGAATTTTACTGAAAATTTGGTAAAATTCTAGTTGATTGACTTTTGGCTATCTTGGAAAGGGGTTAGGTTAGGAAAATGAAACTTTCAGGGATGGGTCTAAAGACTAAAGTAGGCTATGTCCCAGAAAGGTATTTTGAGGTACCCATTTCCACTCCTTCTCCCTCTGGAGGGCCCTGAAATTTGCATACATGACATGTCTATACCTATTGAAATTTTTACAAAACAACATTTTACCTTAATTTTCAGTTACCAGTTGCATTTAGTTCTGAAAATGCAATTCCTGTTAGCCTATTTGAGTAGAATTCTGAGCCATATCCATGTTTTTGTTTCAAAATTTAGGAAATGTATTTGCATATCTTTAAAACCTTATAAATTGGGATCCAGAACTGGGGGGATGCCACAAATGGTGCTTCCATGCCTTATTTTTACTGTTGTTGAGTGGAAGGGGCCACAATAATTCGTTTTGACCTAAGCACCAATAGCCTTTAGAAAAACCTTGAGAACAAGCAACAGACAAAAATAAAAAATACCTTGTGAGTATTCAGGGTGGATCATTGGTTCAAAACCCGGATACTGTTCTTGACCATAACCCTGTTGAGGCATAGAATACATTTGTTCTGGTGGATACATGTAGCTCGTAGTATCTTCAGGACCTGGTCTATTTCTCTTAGGCTTTCTTGAAGCCCGATTCATTTTTCTTTTTTACTATCCTTCTGCCCAAAATTTTGAAAGTGTTTACGATTCTTCCCCAAATGTCGAAGACAGATTTGCCGGCTGCGACTTCGTCAACGTGGGAGAAAGAGAGCCAAGCAAGTACTTTTCTACAAAAAGAGCGCGAGAAGCCGGGCTTCTGCCACGCAAAAAGTGCAAGCCTGTTCATTGATTTCTTTGGACAGAGTTCTTGGAACCCAGCGATTAAAATTAATCCCTTAAACATTAAAAATCCATGTGTTACGCCATATATTAAACACAATATATATTCAGCAGATAAGAAAAACAAAGAAAAATCTTTTCTTCTTCTCTGATAAGATCTTTGATTCGTGCCTTCAAAAAACTTATGGTTTCGATCGTAGGCAGCGCCGCACTGCCTAAGTAAAGAGCGATGTGGTCACAATGTATTATTTTTTTTCAGACGAAGGTACTTCGTATAAAAAGAGTTGTCGTAGACACTTAAAAATAGGCTCATTCGATTGGAAGTTGCAGTTCTAGTACCCTTCTTAATACTCCGAAGTGATTGGAAGGCAGCCAACCCCCCCCCCTCCCACGCTAATCTCAAATGTAGCCAAATAAAATGTTTCTAATAGCCATTTTGTTCAGCGTATTTGAAAGATCCAGTAAATAATTCTTTGAAGATGACAAGCCTCCCCCACCACAACCCTCAGGGGAAGGCCTATAAGCTATACCTTGGCGACATACAAAGTTTTTATGGAGATGATGGTCATAAAAATTTGGGAGTAGGCTTTTTGGATGAGAAATTAGAAGTTTTAGTGCCCATTTACCAGTTGAAAGTGATTGGAAGGCAACCGTCCCCCTTCCAAGCCTATAGTTTCCCCAAAGTGTTAAGTATGGATGAAAGTTCTAGTAAATATGTTTCTGTATGTAACACCCCTCCCATCGTGGCCCTCGGGGCAATGGTTATAACCTACAGTAATTGCCCATTACTAATATAATTTCATGTTTTCTAGAAAGGATGTTCCAATATCGTATAACGTTTGGATGCGGTACATTCAATTGGAAATCAAAAGTCCTAGTGCCCTTTTAGAAAGTCAAAAGTGATAGGCGGGTGATAATCCGTTTAAAGAGCAAGTCGTTGAGGAGGGGAAAATCCTTTCATATGTGGAATAGTTTCTGTTTGTTTTAAGTTTTAGTGTTTCTTCTTATTTGCAGTTAAAAAAAATACTTTTATGAGATTAATTACTGATCGTTTTTCAAACAATACAAAGATACATATAACTGTTTGATAAATTAATTTTATAACCTTTTTCTATCATTTTTACTTACTTAATGTTAATACTCAATGTCATAGCTCTTTACTTCAGTTCCGAGTAAAATTGAGGGCAGCCAAGTTTGAACCGGTGATCTTTCATTCTGCAGTACATTTCAATATCAAATAGTTTGTATAAACAATACAGTTAAATTCTAAAACTTGTATCTCTTTCCTGTATATTAAGAGGATTGCCCTCTCCTCAACACCTCTCTCTTCACACTAAAGTTGTTTAGTGCTTAAAAAAATCTTCTTATTTCTCTAATTAAAGGATCTTATGTTTCAGGAATCATTAATAAAGAGTCGGGACACAATTCAGACATTTGTGTACAGAGCGAGGTGTTGAGGAAGAGGTACCCCCTCCATGTACATAGTAATTTCTGTTTGTTTTAAGGTTTAATGTTTCTCCCTACTTTCAGTTTTAAAAACTTTTTTTTAAATTTAATTTTGATGTTTTTTTTAAATAATACCAAGAAATCTGGCTCCACCTCACAGAAAAATCCACCCCCTCCCACAAAAAGATCCTTTAGACAATTCAATCCCGGTGAAAATTTACCCTGGACGAATACCCTTTACATCTTCAATCGTAAAATTGAGTTGACAAAGACAAAGTGAAGCAAATAAAAATAATTTCGTAATGGAAATCTGGCATATTTCCCCTAGTGTAATATTTCCCCTGGAAAGTTCAGTCCCCCAAAAATTTTGTCCCCGATAGAAAATCCCCCAGGAGAGGGTTGACCACGCCTCTTCCACTCGAGAAATATATGCAAACTTCCCAATAATAAATACTATATGTAAACAATTGGCAAACTTTACATATTAAGAACCTTCCATTTGGAGCTGCGGGGGTCGTGTTATCATCAAAGACACAGTTTTTGGATCTTTCAACTATGCTGAGCAAAATGGCTATTTCAAAATTCTGCGCAGACGATTTTGGGGGAAAACGGGGCAAGGGAGGGGGAATAGCTGCCCTCCAATCTTTTTGTTCACTTAAAATGGACACTAGAACTTTTATTTTCCGTTCAGATGACCCCTTCCCCGACATTATTGGACTATTGGTTCAATACGATCACCCCTGAGAAAAAAACAAATAAACACGTTTACATGATCTTTCTTCTGGCAAAAATTAATAAATTCCATTTTGTAGATAGGAGTTTGAATCCTTGACAGTAGGGTTCTCTGATACGCTGAATCTGATTGTTTGATATTTATTAAGGTTCTTTGATTTTCAGGGGTACTTCCCCCCATTTTTAAATTCAGAAACAAATGTTTCTTAGGGTCGTAGCATTTGATGTGTAACACTAAGCTTAATTTATGTTATATATTTGGAATCAACATAATAAGCCGACTCTTTTAATATTTACATCAATGTTCCGCTTTTTAGAATTCAGGCTACTAATGAGCCGCTTCATTCCTTACTTGCAGTTTGTTACCACGAACTGTTTGATACATGAAGCTATCAAGTGATGTATTCATTATCATCCTTGCTAAATTATTTTGGAAAGTGCAAATTTACCAAAATGGCATTTTTTCTCCCCCAAAAGTTTTTTTTTCAGAAACGTGTTTCTTGACTTTTGGTTACCATGCGCTATTTTGAACCTTCTTATTCCCTTTAAGGGTTCTAACTTTAATTTCCTCAAAAAAAGATCATTGAAGTAAAAAAGAGCATATAAAACAGCATAAAGTGATGTATTCAATTTCATTCTAGCTAATTTATGTTGAAAACTGCATGCTTACAAGAAGTGTCACCCCTCTGTTGGTATGTTAGCTTAGTAAAAGGAACACCACTCCCTGCAGCTAACACGTAAAACTAGGACTTCGCAAATAACATACAGAATTTTGATGTTGAGGTTAAAAAAAGCTCCCCTAACCTTTCTTGTTTTTTTAGTTTTTGTTGGTTCTTACTTTGTTCCATGACTGAACACAAAATTAAATTGGATCAAATTCACTGAGCACTAACTAATCTAAATTTCCAAGGCTCAGGCTCTTTTTTGCTCGGTGAGGATTCTTTATTCTTTTCAGTTAATAGAATTGCTTGAAATGACATACCATCAAAAAGTGAGAAGCGACGCTATATTCTAATTAAACAACAAACACAGAAAAGTCGCTGTTGACAATTTTTCTTTTTCTTTCACATATTAAAGTCGATTTTCCAATTGAAAACGAATTTGTAGCAGTTTTGTGAGACACTTTCTGGCTTTTCATGGAAAAGTGCGGTTTTCTGTGTCGTAGTTAATACAGTACGACAATGTGACAAAAACGCAAAAGTGCAACAGTTCGCAAGAAATCGGAGCTGCCAGCTTGTTGGTACATGAATTGGTGTCTCCTGACCATCCAAAAAGCGCAATTTTAGATGAAATGTGTATTTTTTGAAATTAAAAAACTAGAGGTTCATTTTTTTTACAAGTTGTACTACACTGACCAACAAACGCTTTTTAAACCTCTTTCAAAGCGGTCAATTAAGAAAAATATATGAAAACAGAAAAATCCATATAAAATATTCAAGCAAAAAGACTCAAGTGTGAAAGTACGAAACCTATATAAACATGTGAATCCCTTATGTTGGATAAAATTCTTTGCTTACTATATTTCTGAAAAAAAACATAGGTGCTTAGATAATACTTAGAAAAAGCAAAAAGCCCTTTGGTGAAAAGTAATACTTTTTTAAACAAAATGTATATCAAGTTGTGAAATGTTTTGTTTTCTGTCTTAAATTTACAAAATATGTCCCTGTTTTGCCCTTTTATGTCCCAAATTTCTAAAATGTGTTACTTTTTTGCCCTTTTATTTAACTGTGTCCTGGCATATGGGAATGTGTCCTTTTGACACAAATTTGTTCAGTTAGCAACCCTATGGACAACAGATTGCGGACAAGTCACGCTTCTATTTGGCGCTTAAAGAAAAAAATGTTAAATATATCTTCCATTGAGCTAAATTACAAATGATAAGGAATACCGAGCAAATTTGTAATAGGAATAACTTCCCCCGAGCTTAATTAACTTCTTATGACTGATATTTATTATTATTATCGCTCAAATGCCAACTTCAAGCATTGAGTATTTCTTTTGCAGATAGAAAATTTTTGGTGCAATGAACAACTACTACTACAGTTTTTACAATTTTACTGTAGCATAGAGCTAATTGAAGAAAACACAGCTGCTTACGTTCATCCTCCATGCTTGTCTATTTAAAACTTCCACCTGTACACCCTCCGAATAAGTTCCAATTTCCTTTGAATCATTTCTTACGACTTCTTCCCATCAGATTTGGGAAGAGTCTGTTTCTTGTTTTTCCTTAGATGAATGGGTGACAGGGACAATTTTGGAAGTCTGTCATCCTTAATCCGCAAAACGTGTCCTTGCCATTTCAATCTTTCTCTCATCATAATCCTAGAAAGTGAGATAGAATCAACAGTAGTATCGTTGAGGGGGGGGGGCAATAATTTGGAGAAAAAATACTAAGTAACTTTAAAACTTTGCTTGTTTTAAGTTTCAACTTCGTTGTTTACTTTGATCAGATAATTTTTTGAATTAATTTATCCTCCTTTTTAATAGAAATAACGCAAAAACAGGGGTCCATTACACTTCCTAATATATTCCACATTAGCATTATATAAATACAGTGTCTTCGAAACCTTATCATCAAGTAAATAGGTGAGCCTATTTAATGGCAAAATTGCGAAAATGTACTTATACTTCCTGTTTCACCACGTTTACTCAAGTCAAATTGTTTCTCCTGATAGGTAAGGGTCTTTCATTTCTTAAAATCTGTCATTTCAATATAAGGTTTTCTTGTTTTAAAACTGTAAGCAATGCATATCAATACACACTCTGCATTAGCAAATAGGACAGACATGGAATCACTAAAAAACAAGAGACCATTGAAAACAAGAATTTTTTTTTAACTGAAAAACATGAAGAGAAATCATTGAAAAGAAAAATAACACTTAGTACTTTTCTTTGTTGGGATAAACCCAGATTGACGATTTTTTTTTTTCAATTTATTAACATACCAGTACAATATTTTACTGTTACACCGTCTGGCTTCACCTCCGAAATCTTCAGCAATTTTATCTATGGCCTCCACTTCAAACCTCATTAATTCCTATTTTAATATTTTTTCCGCTTTATTGATATTCCTCTTATTTTCAGATGATTTATCACAGAAATAATTCTTGCTCAAGTCTCTTCGCCTCTCTATAAAACATAATTTTTTCACTAAAATTCCAAGTTGCATTTCTAACTTTCTTCCTAGGACACCATCAGCGACTTCACGAACTATTTTTCGAAAATAATTCCTTCCATCTTCTACATTGTCAAATTTTAAACTCTCCAGGCTACTATTCAACTGTTCCTGGAAATTTTCTATCAAATAATCATCCTGGAGTCTACCAAAGTCGTAGCTTCCCAGAACATAGTTACCCTTCCTAAATTTCAGCTTTAAATTAACTCTATACACTACTAGATGGTTATCCTTAATTTTGACATTAATAACTGAACTTCAATATGCCCTAGTATATTATATTGATCCTTTCAGTCTTCAGTTTACAGTAGCACAAGAAAAAGGCTGCCTTTCTTGCCTTCATGTGAATACCATGGTAACTGATGTGACATTTAAAACCAAATAATGTATTGGTTATAACATGATTGTTATACCTACAAAATTGCAGCAGTCTGTAACCATTACTGTTTTCTCCTACACCAAAGTTACCTCGGCTAGGCACCATCTATCCCTATTCCTGCCAACCCGGGCGTTAAGATATCCTAGTAAAAATTCGATATTTCTAGATGGGACCCTCTCTATTCTTTTCTGTAGCTGTAAGTAAAATTCATCAGAGTCACTATAATCTCCATCAGTCAGTTCTACAGGGGCTTATACTACTATGACTGATACCCCACATTTTTTTGTCATAGAATTAGCAAATAGTATTCTGACATTAATACAGTCCCAACAAAAACAAGACTTGGAGGCTAGCAGTATATTATTAATACCTTCTTAACTTAGACAAGGATTAGCAGCTTCCTTAGTCATTATGAGCCCTATTCCCTGCGTATGCACCTAATTCTTCCTGCCTCAGTAAATAAACTCTATTTCACCCAATTCCATGTTTCCTACCCCTGAGATTTGAGTTTTTGATATTTCTAATAAGTTCAATAAAGAGTCTGGAGTCGCTAGTCACAGTGTCAATGCTATAGCTATTTTTTAACGTTGTAATATTCCAAGTTGTAATTTTCATATTCCTTAAGTCATTGAAATTATTATGGCCTCAGGAAAAGCAACGGTCCTAGAACAAGTGCAGAACAGGGACTAGCACAGGGTCTCGAATCTACACGAGGCATTTAATCATACTTAGAAGAGGACAGAGAGAAGCTCCAAGGACCTCCAGTTGAGTGGAAGCTTTGTGTAATCCTGGACCCATTGTTTTCACAACACAACGTGATTTTCTGTACTTGGCAATGTTCTTTTATCAACAAGAGTCGAAATGGTTATCGGACAATCTCATGCTTATTCTTTTTAACTGCTTATATATTCATGCCGACAACTATTACTCATTAGGCAACCCGTTATGCATAATTTAGCTAGGAAGGTTTTTTTTACCCCTAAAACGCCCACTAAAACAGACCAAAGCCAGAAGAATTATCCGTTCACCAGAATCTAGCCTAAATTTTTTCATTAACTAGGCTAAAATTTTCTTTGAGGGTTTCACTCCTCAAGGTCCTCTTATAGCACTTTTAGCTGTCACATATTTGGTTAGGAAAACTTTTGAAAGGTCCCCTCTGATACCACTAAGAGACATCAACTACACAAATGTTAGATTAACTAAGATATATTTTCATGGGAAGGGTTCCTTCATTTCTTACAATTTCAACAACAAGTTTTAGGCAATCAATTGCAAAAACTGGATGTTTTTGATTTTGCTCTATATCGCCTAGCATATCACGTCCAGAGCGACGAAATATCATGTACAGTACTATTAATCACATTTAAAATAATTTTTACAGATGACTCTTAACAGCGAAACCATTTCAATTTCGAATGCGCCAAAATGAAAAACTTGTCATCTAAGAAGTGAATAAAACACAAAGGCCAAGGGACATTATAAAATATAATCAATTAATATTTCGCAATGATTCCTTTTCCAAAATTTATAAAACCGAGTAAGCCAAAATTCTTCTAGCCTACTCTTTGCAAATTCCAATTTTACTATACAAAAATGCTTCTGCAGGGTTAATTTTCCATCTTTGATGTAGGCCTATGTATTGTATACACACAAGAAATGCCTTTATGCAGGATCAAACAGACTTTTTGTTTAGATCTTTTAAAGGAACAACATTTTACAGGCAAAGTATAAAACTTTGTAAAACCGCACTGTAAAATTGCAACTTGTGGTATCCTTTTTTCTTTTAACCTAAGTTAAAGGCTGAAAATCTAGGTGAATAGAACTTTTGTGAATTTGGTTGATAGCCCCACATATAGTAAGTTCATATATTTCTCTTTTTTTTCTGTCAATGTTTGTTTTCTTTGTGAACAGGCTCCTTAACCTGTAAAGACTATTGGGTAAATTTGTAGTTGACTATATAATTTAGCTAGGATGAAAGTGAAAACATCATTTGATGTATTTTTTTATGCTCTTTCGTAATTCAATAATTGCTTCTGGGGCTAATTATGTCTTGAGCCCTTAAAGAGGCCCCAGAGGCATTTTATATGAATTCTGAAAGAGCATCAAGAAAAATATCAAATCACGTTTTTACTGTCATCCTGGCTAAATTATAGGCTATAGCCCACTGTAAATATACCATGAAGTTTGCCCCTCCCCCTAATGTGCAAATATATACCCTGAACTAGGATAAACCCTGAATTGTCAACAGCAAGGTTTCAAATCACAAAATTTGGTTCTATTTTTAGTTCTCAGCAATCAAAAAATGCACATTTAAATTGAAATGGTAAGAAAATGGTTTTTTTGAGTAGCCTAATAAATGAGGTTGGAATTGTTATAACTAAGTATTTTTGGAATATATTGCTCTTGAACAACTTAGACTAGTGATATGTTTTTAACCACTTCTTAACATCTTAACTGGCATTGACAACTTCTCTATGGGGGGTACAAAAATGAAATATTTTTGGGGCCCCTTTAAGGGTACAAGATGCAATTAGCCCCAGAAGCAATTATTGAATTATGAAAGAACATAAAAAAGTCATCAAATGACATTTTCACTTTCATCCTAGCTAAATTATGTATCCAACTGAAAATTTACCAGCTATTGGACATATATCTGATTATATAAGAATCTCATGTCTATTGAATATCAAATATTAGTCTGAATAAAAATTATTTATGGAACAATAGAAGAAAACATAGAGATATTTATTTATTTATTTCCCTCAAAATGGAGAAGTAGACTACATAAAATACATAAATGAAATTACAAAAGACAAAAATTTAATCCTTCAACAAACAAAACAAAAAAATTGATGTTAAATGGGCACAATAATATAACTGAATAAAATACTTAAAAGAGAAAAAAAATCAAACATTATTTAAATTCTGGGGAAAGGTTATGCATAAAGATAAAATTTTCAAGCTCATGGTAGAAATTATCCCCCTTATTCCTAGCTAATTTTAATGGCTCTTTAATTTGAAATCTCAAGACTAATTTGGTATTACTAACAAAAATTGGAAAACCAAGTAAAAATTTACAGTATTTAAAATAGCAAATGCAAATTGAAGAAAAATAACAGATTTTAAAATCTTGAAAACAAAGGCAGGATAGAGAACATGCAGGAGGATAACTGCACCAAAAAGAGAACCTAAAATATCTTGACAATAGATACCTTGAAGCCATATTATTGAGCCAATTGCCTTTCTAATTTTTTCTTGAATATTTAAAATTAGCATTGACTTCAAGCTGAAGCACAATAAGGTGACCCCAGATAAAGAACAGTAGAAGAAACTTTGAATGAAGTACTCCTGTTGCAAATTGGTTTAGCTCAGTTATTGTCATTAATTGAAAAATATTGACATTTTTAACCCTGATAGAAAGGCCTCTACCTTTAAGCCCACTAGAAAGGGAATTAGAATTACCAATTAAACTAGCTTTAGAACAACTCAACAAAACAATATCATAAGCATATGCAATAAAAGACACATGCCACTCTGAGAGATAAAGGTTATGGATAGTGCACAAAGACACTCTGCCAAACATATATAAAAAATATAAGGGAATAAAACTCCACTTTGTCTGACTCCACAACAGGCAGAAATTGGATTAGAAAAAGAATAAGAAGCAGCAATTTTTATTCTATGCCCCCAATACTAGGATCTAAGAACTCTAACCATAGAAATGGGATATCACCACTATTGGCAAACTAATCAAGAATGAAAGTTTTTTGGCATATTTCCAGGATTATTATCTCCTCCCAGGTCAAAATGTTTGATCTTTTTTACTGATTGCTCAAAACTAAGACTCAATTGTAGGATTATGTGATGCCTCATTCTCATGCTTGTGGTTTTGCACCAGCTTGCTATTATGTGCTTATGCTTATTTGCTATTATGTGTTGATGCTTATTTGCCTTGATGCGCTTACGATTGCTTAGCTTTGCTTATAGTTTTCTTTGTTATAGGTACCTGGGTTTGAATAAAGATTTATCTACCAAATATTGAATGGTATCAGAAGTGATTGACCAATAATGGATGTCAAGTATCAGTTGGGACTTGCTGTGTCTTCCTGATGGGTGGAAACGATTCAAACAACAAGCTCATCTTACATTTGCTGGCCCCTTATCTGACAAAACTGAGAAGATCATGTGCACCTATGTACTTATTTTGGTTGGAGACAAGGGAAGAGAAATATGTAATACCTTCACTTTCATTGAGATTTAAAAGATTAAGCTGGACAAAATTTGAAGACTATACAACATCTAAAACAAATAGCATGTTTGCAAGGTACATCTTTCAGAAATGCCACCAACATGAGGGAGAAAGGATAGAAGCTACATAACAGAGGTGGAAACCTTAGTTAAGGCCTCTAGCTACAGGGATGCAGACAAAATGGTACAAGATAGAATAGTCTGTTGAATATTGAACCCACATATCAGGAAGCACCTTCTAGTAGAAGGGGATGCTCTAACCCTTGAAACAACTATAGATAAATGTCACATGTCTGAAACAGCACAGTCACACCTAAGAATGTTTAATGAAGGTAGCATAAAATAAAGAAGTTGATTCCATCCACAAAATCAGTCACCATCCAAGCTGAAGATTTGATGAGTTCAAGACTACTAGCTCAAGATCTAGACAATGCTACTTTTGTGGTGGCAGCTACAGCCCTAATCACGCATGTCCTGCAAAAGGAAAGACATGCACCATGTGCTGCAAGCCTAACTATTTTGCAAATGTCTGTAGAAGCAACAAGGTTGTAAATGTAGTTTCAGGCATGAACAACACACTTGAAAACTCTGATGATGAGGATGAGATATTTCTGTATGAAGTCTCCAAAACAAATGACAAGGAAGAATCCATAGTCTCCCTCACAATAAACGTCCAGCTGCTAGTTAGCTTTAAAATTTACACAGGAACACAAGCAAATATTCCTCCTGTCAAGTATTTTGACATGCTCTTGCCAAAGCCAGAAATAACCAAGGCTAACCAGAAGCTTGTTAGTTACTGTGGTGGCAGGATTCCTGTTCAAGGAAGATGTGCTGTGAGCTGCACCTATGTACAATCTAGGCCTTCCAACCAGCAGTTCTACGTTGTTGAAACAAACTCTGTTCCCATAATTGGCTTCAGCTCAGATCTGAACCTTATTAAACTGATCATGAATGTCAACTCTGCTGCAAGCATTGATGAATCAATCCGCAACTCTGTTTTGGAGGCTATTAAAGAGTTTAATGATGTCTTTGAAGGGCTTGGAAAGCTGGATGGCGAGTGCCATTTTGTTTGAAGGATGGAGTCATCCTTAAGGTTCATCCTGTAAGAAAAATTCCATCTGCTGTTTGCGATAAGCTTAAAGTAGAGCTTGATAGAATGGAGAAAGACAGTGTCATGGAGAAGGTGACTGTCCTTACTGAATGGATCAACTCCATGATGGCTGTTCAAAAGAAATATGGCACTCTCTGCCTCTGTATTGACCCAGTGGATGTCAATGAACCCATCAGAAGACCTCACTACCCTACTCCAATGTTAGAAGACTACATCAAACCTGTATAGAGCAAAGTACTTCACAAAGATAGATGGATGTTCAGGCTACTGGTTGTTACTGCTTGACAAGGAATCATCAGACCTAACTACTTTCAACACTATCTTTGGAACATACCATTTCAAGCATATGCTGTTTGGCATTATATCAGCTTAGGACGAGTTCCAGAGGCACATTGAGGAAGTTTTTGAAGATTTCACTGGCTTTATAGTTATCATAGACAATCTGCTGGTTTTTGGGTCAACCCTGGAAGAGCATAATCAATGTCTTGTTGCCGTCTTAAAGAGGTTACAAGCAAAAGGGGTGAGGTTCAACCTCAGCAGATGTAAATTTGGCGTACAAGAGATAATATACTTTGGCTGCAGAATGGGCTAAAAAAGAATACACCCAGATCCAGAGAAGCTACATGTAATTAATGCAATGCATAAACGAGTGAACAAAGAAGAGCTGACCACTCTCCTAGGAATGCTGAGTTACTTAGCCAGTAGATACATCTCCAATCTATCAACCAATTGTAATGATCTTCTTGATGTCTGCAAAATCAAAGTCTTTGTTTGAGAAACAAAACTTGATGTTGCCTTAAAGGAAATAAAGGACTTCATGGTGTTGCACCTTGATTTTTTGATCATTGAAGTACCTCAATCTACCTGATAGTCGATGCCTTGTCACACAGCCTAGGAGTGTTCATCTCGACAAATGGACAGGCAATAGTGTATGCTTACGAGCCCTTACGCCTACCTTGCAAAGATACTCACAGCTAGAGAAAGAGCTTTAAACCATTGTTTTTGGCTGCTGATATTTCCACCACTACATCTATGGAAGGAATCTTCCATACCCCCCAGTGAAATGGATTAGTGGAAAAGACTATCCAGACTTGCAAGAGCATCATGACCAAGGCAAGTGAAAATGGATTGGACCCATACCTTGGAATTCTGGAAGACTGTAACAGCCTGGTGGACGGTTTGGCTGCCTCTCACAAATGCTCATGAGCCATCAGCTCTGCTCGAAGCTGCCCTGGAGGAGGCAACCAGGTTTTCTTCAGAAAACAGCCAGAAGGGCTGTGGAAAAACAGGGAAATAATAAAAGAGGCAGATGAACCTAGATTGTACTACCAGTCATCTAAAGATGGTTTTATCTTCCGCCAGAACCAAATACACCTAACCAAAGGAGCCTCTCATTCCACACTTGATGATAGACCTGCCATGGACTAACCCTCCCCCTCCCAGTGCTGTATTGAGGTCACTAAACCCAAGTTGGGTTACTGATTGCCCTGACACTACTGCAGGCGTTAGACCGCGCAGAACATTTCAGAGATTCTTGACGACTGCCACCAAGCCTGATATGGCTGTATGTGCTTATGCGGATTTGCTATTATATGCTTATACCTATTTACCTTGATGCCCTTATGCTTGCTTAGCTTTGCTTATAGTGTTCTTTATTATAGGTGCCTGGGTTTTGAATAAAGATTTGTCTACCAAATATTGCATCAATCATTCACCAAGTGTCAAACAAACTCCTCCCCTTTTTCCATTAAAAAACTTGTATGTAAAAAATTGGCCATTTGCAATATTTTCTCCCCTTGCCTTAGGGACCGTGGGAGTCATGTTGTCTCTAGATGTGTCATTATTGTAGACACACCTTCTGATTGTTTTGAATAAAATGGATATTTTAAATTAGCCCCTCTTAAGTTCTGTGACCACTCTTTCATTGTAAGTAACTCGAGAAAAAGTCTAAGGATCCTTTTCTGGCCCATTGGGGGAAACCAGTATTTTTGTTATTTCAAGGACTTAAGAATATGATTTTCAAAACAATCCCAGGAAAATATTTTTTTGCCCTTTTTTGGGGAGGGGTGCCTGTAATTTGTTTTTGCATTAGGCTTCTCTTGTCCCAAGGACTTACCGATGTAAGTTTCAAATTGATTTGGGATAAAAAGGTTTTGACCAAATTTTTGGGCCCCTTACCCCCACAAAAAACAGCAAAACCTTTGATCCTTTGACTCAAGAGTGATCCCTGTAATTTCAAGCCAATTTTACACCAAATATCAAACATGCCTCCCTTTAAACTTCATCAATTTCAACTTTTTCCCTTTCAGTCCCTTTCAACTTCAAACAATTTTCAACTGGGGATTGTGTCATCACAGGAGGCATATTATTTGGATCTTTTTGACTATTTTTAAAAAACAGATATCTCAAAATTTTGATTGGATGTTTTTGTAGGTTATTAAGACCTAGTAACAAAAAAGGGCGAAGGGGGGCAGTGAGGTCAACTGGGAGAGGCAGCTTGGGGAAGGGTATTCCCTCTATCAAGAATTTTTTGCTGCCCTAAATTTTGAAAAATTCTCTTTAAAACAACTTTTTTTGGCATTTTCACTAAAAAACAAAAACGAATCATGCCCTCCTAGCTTTTGAAAAATCTATTTTTGCCCCTTCACTTCTTAATTTCCATAAATTGATGCCTCTGAGGGAAGAGGGCTGACTGGTCTTTTATCATCATTAACTCTTAAGTTTAAGTTCCATTTATTTCCATGAAATAGCAAAAACAATATCCCAAAGGCTTCAATGGACTTTTATTTGGGAAATGGCTTAAAATAAATGAATAATGTTAAAACTTGGCATATATTACCTTACCTTAATTACCTTAATCCATCTGAGAGCTTTAAGGTCTTCCAGACCTGTAGTGCTCTTGAGTTGAGGATTGCCAGTTGAACCTCCACTGTTTCTTCTCCAACTCTTTGTCAAGTTGGTTTTTGAAGGACTGGATGGAGGGAGCACTGACAGTTGAATCTTTCAGTTTATTCCAATGATTTATTACTCTTCTCGAAAAGAATGTTTGGCAAGTTTTAGATCGGGAGCTTGACTTTGGTAAGTCAACAACTAAACAATGCCTAAATATAAATCTACAAGGAAAATAAATCAATTCACCAACAGTACCCGCATAGTAGCAACCCTCCTATCACCTGGCAATAAAAAAGAAAAAAAAAACTTCTACATCATCAGGGATCCAATGCTAACAAAACAACAACAACCCCCCCAAAAAAATCCTAAAACAATTAAAATTTATTCAATATTTACCCTTAATAGAAAACTTTTCATCTGTCTCTTAAAGGAGCCAAGTGTTCATGGCTGCCAGATGTCAGCAGGAATCAAGCTAATATGAATAATGTTGAAACTTGGCATATATATACTAAACAACGCCTAAATATAAATCTACAAGGAAAAGAAATCAATTCACCAACAGTACCCGCATAATAGCAACCCTCCTATCACCTGACAATAAAAAAAAATAAAAAAAACTTCTACATCATCAGGGATCCAATGCTAACAAAACAACAACCCCCCAAAAAAATCCTAAAACAATTAAAATTTATTCAATATTTACCCTTATAGAAAACTTTTCATCTGTCTCTTAAAGGAGCCAAGTGTTCATGGCTGCCAGATGTCAGCAGGAATCAAGCTTTAAGCACGTCCCACAGTCACGGCCAGACCAAAGTCTGAACAAACCAAGGGAGTAGCCAGAATCATCACATCCTCCCAGTTATGAACTGTGTGCAAATTTACCTCCCCTTCTGGTTTAAGTAGGCAAGAAAAACAACATGGAAGATCTTTGTGGAAGTATTGATATGCCAGTGAAGATAGAGATATAACATAAATATCCTTCATCTTTTGGAGATCAATAGGAGTATGTGTGGTCGACTGTAGGACTCTTGCCACTTTCTCATGAAGATGGTGAACAGAAGCAAGTAGTGAAGAAAATGTAGACATCCATACAGACAAACAATAACATATATAAGGGTAAATGAGAGAGAAATATAAAAGACTGAGGATAGGAAAAGGAAATAATCACTTAAATTTTTGGATGATTCCAAGTCCGTGGGAAATTTTCACTCTTATTACCTGAACATGCCACTTAAATGATAGATTTTTATCCAAAATAACTCCCTAGAATTGCACATACCGATCCAGGGGTGACTTATGGAGCCTCTTGGTGTACAAAGCTCAGTAATTGTGGGGCAGCTCACACCTGTGCCAGAAAAAAATTAGAAGGTACAACTTTTATACTTTTAAAGCTAGCTTATTTATGTCAAAACTATTGAGTATCCTCTCAGTCATTGCTTGAAGCTTTAGGATAAGGTATGATTCATCCAGAGTCCTTAGCACCTAGAGTAGTGATATCTGCAAATGCTACCAATTCTTCTCAATTATCAGATGTAACGTCGACGTAGTCTGACAGTAAAATTTATGACACAATCCACAGCACACATCGGTAGTTGGTGTGTTAATAAGGTGGTAGAGGTCGTTCACATTGATGATGAAGAGGATTGGCCCTAGAATAAAACCTTGAGGTACTCCGTGTTCAATTGGAACTTTTTCGTCTGCATCTTCTGTAGCAAGAGATATGTTAGTGAGATATGAAGAGAACCAAGACAATGCTTCCCCATGCACACCATAATGAGAAAGCTTGCCAATGAGGATCTTAAGTGTAAGGTAGTCAAAAGCTTACTTTACATAATAAGGGCTGCAGGAATGAGATTAGAATCTTAAGATGGTTGTATAAACTGAAGAAGTTATTACAAGCTTGTTCTGTAGAATGCTTTGCGTGAAACCCAAACTGATGCTGATGGAAAATTTTTTCTTCAATAAATCTCACATGACGTTTTAGCATTGGCCTTTCAAATATCTTAGAGAACACTGACAAAGGAAAGATTGGCCTGTAGTTTTCCAGCCATCACGAATCCTTACGGCCATCTCTTTTAAAGAGAGCTATCACATGCGCCAATTTAAGACGCTGGGGAAATACTCCTATTTGAAATGACCTATTAATCAAATAGCAAATTGGAGTAGTAATAGATGGAAGGATATGTTTAATTACTTTAGCTGAAATTTGGTCAAAACCTGCTGAAGTATTCTTTAAAGACAAAACAATATTTGCAATTTCCTGCACTGTAACTTCCTCAAGAACCATTGATTTATTTACTTATAACCTTTATAGATATGTCTATTGAAAGTTCATGTTCATGTAGCCTTTCTCCCTTCTGTTCATGGGCTCTGTCTATGTAAAATCTCCTGCATTGTTATAGCTTGCCAACAGTTGCATAGAAGAAAGGCTGGTTGCCCACTAACCACTTTTGGCTCTTTAATAGGCGCTCGAACTTTCCCAGTTTCCAATTGAATGAGCCCACTTCTATGGTTCTATAATCAGTCCTTCCATACAAAGTGGATATGCCTATTGAAAGTTTGTGCTCATGTAGACTTTCTCCCAACTGTTCATGGGCTCTGTCTATGTAAAATTTCCTGCATTGTTACAACTTGCCAACAGTTCCATAGCAGAAAGGCTGGTTGCACTCCAACTACTTTTGGTCCTTAAAAAGGCACTCAAAACTTTCCCAGTTTCCAATTGAATGAGCCCACCTCCATGTTTCTGTAATCAGTCCTTCCATACAAAGTGACGAGGAAAAAACATTTTGCTGCCCTTTGTCAAGGTCTGTGTTATAAGGAACCAATTTTTTCTTATGTACTGGGTCTTCTTTGCCTAAAAACTTAAGAATATAAGCTTCATGCGAAATGAAAAAATTGCATCGTGTCCCCCCACCCCTATCATTCGTTTCTCCTTCCACTACAAAATATACAGCTTATTTGTGAACAGCTGGCAATTTGCATAACTTATGGCCATTTCCCCAAAGGGTGATCCCCTGTGGAGATCATGCCATCCCCACAGGCATCTTGATAGAATCTTTCGACTATTCTGAACAAAAGGCTATCTTAAAAATTTTATCAGATGCTGTGGCAGTTTAGTGGGGATTGGGTAGCAACAAAGGATGTGAAAGCAGAGCTGATTGACCACTTTTCACTTTTTATTCTTAAAAAAGAGCATTATTCAGCGGTTTTTTCTCTTCTTCTATTCTCTGTAATTTAGTATGATTTCAGCAGTCACTTCTTTATTGTAGTCTTCTTTCTCTACTTCTTGTCTTATTGTTGTCTTTTTTTCTGTTAATTTTTGCACATCCATTTTCAATTTCGAACACTTCTCTGTTCTTTTGGGTAATTTAATTTTATAAACTGATTGATACTTGGCTCATTGCTCAGCATTTTTTACTTGGGAAGGACTCACAATTTTAATATTAAAAAGAAAAAAACAAATTGCCATAATATCTAGAAGTTAATAAGATAAATTTCATTTAGGATAGGGTTTCAATTTCCTTGTGGAAAAGGACATGTAAGTGCATGACACCTTTTCTGGTATCATGAGTAAAATAAGTTTTATGATTTCATAATGTAAGCTACCGTATGAATAATAATAATTGGTATAGAATCAAGTACTACTACTAACAACTCACCACAGCTTCAAGCCGCCTAAGGCCAACACAGCTACACACGCTCCTCCTCCATCCCAATCCATTGAAAACCTACCTCTTTACACTCTCCCAGGAAGTTCCCGTTTTCCTTAAATCTTTCTCTATGACATCCCCCCGCCCTTACCCCAGACGACCTGCTTTCCGTTTAGGCAATCTGTCATCTTTCATCTGTATAATGTGCCTAAGCCATCTCAATCTTTCTCTCACTATAGCCCTAGAAAGCAGGATTGAACCGCACTTTTCGTAAAGTCTACCGTTTAATATACGGCCAGTCAGCCGGGTACCCAGAACAATCCGAAGGCAATTTCTCTGGAAAACATCTAGAAAATCTTCATCCACTTTTTGGAGCGTCCTTACTTTAGAACCATATTTGATTGCTTTCATCACCGTAGCTTCCAATATTTTTGTCTTGGTTTGCGAACTTATCCTCCTATTTTTCCAAACTTGTTTCAACTGTGAAAAAACACATTGAACCCTGGCTATTCTACTTTTAACATATTCACTGCTCCCGCCGACTCTACCAATAATACTACGAAGGTAAGTGAAGCTGTCCACTTGATCAATCTTTTCGTTACCCAACGTCACCTTTTCAACTTCACTTATTCCAAGTCTTAGTAACTTACTCTTCTTAACATTAATTTTCAAACCTATTCTGGCACCCTGAACTCACAAACCATCTAAAAGTTCACTCATTTTGCTCACACTTTCATCTAAGATGCTTAAATCATCGAGTCCAGGAAAGTTTTTCCTCCACATTTGGTTCATTGTTCTCTCGTTGCCTTTCCTGTGCTTTTTAAGACGAAGTCTATGAAAATGATCCATATAAACGGAGATAGAGCACAACCCTGCTTAACTCCTGATTTTAAATTCAAGTTCTTTTAATTTTCAGACTAAATTCACTCACTAAAACACTATAATACATTATACAACAGAAAAGAAAAATATTAGAGAGGGTACCTACAAAATGAGTTATACTCGAAAACCAGCACCCTACGACGAAAAAATAAATAATGTTATGAAAGTAATGAAAAATAAATAATGATAAACAATAAAATACACATCATAAAAAACAAAATAAGACACCCCATTCAACTCACAGCCCACATTCCAAATCAAATTGTAATTTAATATAAATTAACACCAGCACCGGCAACCATAACTTCATCTTAATTAATAATTATCAATTAGATATTGTTTTAATTTATTTTTAGAAAAGCAGAATAGAAGAATTTGAATCCACATAACTTTTATAAATGTTCCTAAACTTTATTATTGAATTTTTGGGGAAAATCTGGATCGTTCTGTATGAATTCTAGGGTGAGGGAATTTAGCTGAATGTCTTCTTAGACTAGGCTATACCTATTCTGAACAAAAGAAATTAGCGAGAAATTAATAGAATTAAGAACTGATGGTAATAATTCTTTAATTTGTTTAAATCTCAAAAGAACACAATGGACTGGAGGGACGGGATCAACTGGCAAAATGCTCAAAAATGCATAGAGACTCTTAGTAGGGGATTTGTTTGGGAGAGCCAATGGGGAAGGAAGGAGTGCTTTTAATGTACGAAGTGCTTTATTTTGAAGATGTTGAAGGGGCTTAATTCGAGATTTAAAAAATTCGATAAGTAATGGAACAATAATTAAAATAAGAATGAATTAAAGAATGATAAACTGACTTAAGGGGGTAAAATTCTAGATACCGAAGTAACCCAACTCTCCTTCCTAGCTGAATCCATAGTCTATCCAGATGAAGCTTCCAAGATAAATTTTCATCAACTATAAGACCTAGGTACTTACTAGATTCCTTTCTAGTAATGGTAACTAGTTCTCCGTTAAAATGGACAGATTTTGAGAAAGCGACGGCAGGGCATGAGAAAGTTGCATGAGAAAAAAGTTGATAAAATTGGTCTGATGAATTTAAAATAATGCGGTTGTCAGCAAACCACTGTAATAGCTTCATTAGACTACGATATGTTTTCTCCGATCAATGATTCATCTATACCTGTGACAGAATTAGCTGTGTCGTCTGTGAATAGTAGAGCAAGTCCGTCAGCCGCGATTGCGTCCATAAGTCGTTTACGTATTTTAGAAACAGAAGCGGTCCAAAAATTAAACCTTGCGGTAGTCCTACCATTCTTGGACATGGGGTTTTACTGACTACCTCCATCCACAACCTGATTCCTACCAGTAAGGTAAGACTGAATGAGTGAGAGACCGTTGCCTCTAATCCTGCAGTAGTCAAGCTTACCCTGAAGAATCTGCTGACAAATCGTATCAAATGCTTTCTTCACATCCACAAATATTGTAGTTGGTATTTCGTCATGGTCCATCGCATCATTTGAAAATTGTAAAAAACAGTATAGCACGCCCGGTAGATTCCCAGGTCTGAATCCAAACTGATGCGTGATGAAGAAGTTAGACCTAGTCAGATAATGCATCACTCCATTGTAGATGCAACGCTCCATAATTTTCGAAAAATCAGAGAGAATAGAGATAGTTGATAGTTCGAAGGCTGCTTTGGCTCGCCACCTTTTTTAGAGGGGTATAACCCTCGCTGACTTGCAAACAGTAGGAAAGATTCCGTCCTTAAAGCAAGAATTGATGACATGTGCGATAACACTTTCATAGCAATCCATGGTCTTCTTGATGACGTAAAATGACCACCCATCTGGACCTTCGGAGTGACCGTTTTTCATGGTTTCTACAATCTTCAGGAGTTCGTCTTCAGTGATAGGTGACAGAAGCATAAAGGAGCTAGATGACGAAGGTGGGTATTTTTTGTAATTATCTGTGCAGATAGTTGATCAGTTGTAAGTTTCCTCTACGGTTGCTTCTCTAACACCTGAAAAAAATTCGTTGAGCTTATTGGATACGCCTTGTTGTGATATTGAAAGTGTTTCATCTGGCTTCGTCATGATCTCAGGAAATGTGTTGATTTTTGCTTATTCAGGCATTCATTTATTGGAGTTCATGTCTTCTTTGGTTATACTTCTGCTTCTTGCGACCTTTTATGGTAATAGGCCTGTTTAGCTTTCCTAACCAGGCATGTCAAAGTGTTTTTATAGCTTTTGAATTCGGTAGCAAATTCAGCAAGATTCTCAATATATTGCCTGAGCAGCTTGTTTTTGTGCTCTATTCTCGAGTGCCTTCTCGAAAAAGGGCAGGGAGAGTCAAAGGCAGATGATAATTTTTCAACAAATACAGTAGCCATTGCGTCTGAGTCTGTTTCTTCATAAAATGCGTTCCAATTGGTACAAGCTAATGTGGATCTCAAGTTTTTTTTAAAGATTTAAGTTAATAGTCCTTCTTACTTTTATATTCATATTTGATTTTCCACGGTTAATCAAGAATTCACCAAACAGGATAAAGAGATGCGAAGCATTAGTTAAGATGATGTAACTCGAATGCAGACTAAAATTCGTAAATATGTTATCTATAACTCAAGCAGACTGTTCACCAATACGTGTTGGAATTCTTAGTGTTGGGAATAAAACTGCAGAAAAACAAGTAGTCAGTAAATCCACAAGCTGAGATCTTGAGGCTTGGGGCTCCGAGGTTCTCCAGTCCTAAATCTATGTTAAAATCTCTCACAAATATTATTTTTAAGTTCCTAAAATTCAGCCGTTGCGTAAGATCATTCAACTTACTAAAAAAACTTGAAGCGCTTGATCCGGAGGCCGATACAAGAGGCATAGCAGTAGTTTCTCTTTACGAGACATAATTTCTACAATCAAGAATTCAAACTCAATCTCTTGATGTAAATCACTGAAATCAGCGATTTCAGGAAAATACAGATCCTGATTAATAAACAAGAGCAAGTTCACCTTTCGAATGGGTAGTCCTATTTCTAGTAACTACTCTATACCCACATATAGCAACTAAAGAACTATTACCATCACTAAGAAATGTCTCACATAGTCCTAGAATTCCAATGCAATTACTAGAAAAGAAAGTGGAGAGAAAATCAAAACTACTAACCACTCCGTGACAATTCCAAAACGTATTCTGGGTTGATTGTGACTGATCAAATGGAGAGATTTGGCCATCATTTATATAATTGCTGTGAGGAAAAGACTTCATAAAAAGAGCAGAATATTTATCACCAGCGTATCCCACCGATTTAAGTAATTCATTTAGGCCAAGTTGATTTTTCTCAAAACCATGGAGCCGGTCAGATGTTTTCTTATTTAACACTTTTCATTAAATCATGATAAAAATAAAACTTACCAAAATCAATCTGGAATGACAGGCCAATAAGCAGAAAGTGGTACCTCAGATTATTCCAAGTGTGAGAGAAGCAAGGAGGCTGCCGAAACAGATTCCAACAGTAGCGATGCAGTCATTTGGATCACCAAACTCGGAGACCCGACATCCGACCTGTTAACTGCCGAAAGAAAAATGAGCAGAGCGAGACCTTTTTTTTGCAAAACTAGAACTAAACAGAAAAGAAGGAAAACATGAAAACAATCACACAGAATAGCAAGATGCAAAAAGCACACTAAGGCAACATCCAATTAAAACTCTTTTTTCTGTTTTTTTCACTCGCTCAATTTTAATATAAATTCAAATCACTGTCGCAACTTATCTATTAATGCAAACTAAACATAACTTGACGTGAGACCACGAAGATGAAGAAGACCCTTTGATTTCCAGCCATAAGTCTGTACCTTTTTGACGGATCCTAGAAGACGTTATTTCACCTTTCGTTTTCATCTCACGTGCCTTAGTCAACAGCTCACTTCTTTCCAAGTTCAGTTCAGGGGGCAAGTCCGTACGAATAACCATACCACTCGCCTTTAGTTTACCAACGTTTGATATTACCACTTGAATCTCATTTTCAGATCCTAATGATAGAAGCACCTGTTTTTGCTTACTTTTACGTTGGTGGAAGTTAGTAATATTTGCCGAGCGAGAAGCGAAACGATAGCACTTAGATATCATTACTGGCTCAATAAAACCAAGCTTATTCCTGAAGAGGTTTTCACATTAGTTTATGGCGTTTCGTCAGATTTTTCATCCGGTGAGCCATGAATCAGCAAGTTGAGCTTTCCGTCTTTTACTTCAGAAGCGAGCAGCCGTTTTTCTAGAACTTCAGATTTAAGCTTCTGATCTTGAAGTGTAGATCCAAGTTCACATATTTGTGAATCAAGCTTCGCTGCATCACTTTTTAATGACACAACTTCCGCTGAAAACGAGTTTAATTTAATGGAAAACTCAGCCTGAAACTCTATGACCTTATCCAGTTTGTCACTAAATAATTTAACAAATTTGTCAAATGACAGCTGACTGACGTACGACGTCATTAAATACTGTAAAAACCGCGATGAAAAATTTTCAGTTTGTTCCAAAGTACATTCGCGAAAAAAAAAATTGGCACTAATCTTCAATTGGGGTAGGCCCACGCTCTCGTTGGCAATCACTTGTGAAACTGGCCCAGTGGAGCGGGAGACCTGCTAAGATTTATTCGCCACCGTACTCTTGCATCCAGTACTGAATATTATCCAGGTTATTCAAAGCCACTCTAGTTTTTTATGGCACTCGGTATCTACCAAGTGACATGTAGCGATCACAAATTCTGTCGGTCGGTCTATCGATCTGTCTGTCCCGGTTTTGCTAGTTTAGGCACTTCTAGGTAAGCTACGACGATGAAATTTGGCAGGTGTATCAGGAACCAGACCAGATTAAATTAGAAATTGATGTTTCCCCGATTCGACCATCTGAGGGGGAGAGAGGGGGACAGTTAAATCAGAAAAATGAGGTATTTTTAACTTACTAACGGGTGATCGGATGTTAATGAAATTTGATATTTAGAAGGATATCGTGTCTTAAAGCTCTCATTTCAAATCCCGACCGAATCCGTTGACATTGGGGGGAGTAGGGGAGGGGACCTGAAATCTTGGAAAACGCTTAGAGTGGAGGGATCAGGATGAAACTTGGTGGGGAAAATAAGCAGAAGTCCTGGATACGTGATTGATATAATCGGAACGGATCTACTTTATTCGGGGGATTTGGGGGGGGGGGTAATTCTGAAAAATTAGAAAAATGAGGTATTTTTAAGCTATAAAGGAGGGGTTGGATCTTGATGAAATTTCATATTTAGAAGGACTTCGTAACTCAGATCTCTTATTTTAAATCCCGACCGGATCCAGTGTCATTGGGGGGGGGGACCGGAAATCTTGGAAATTGCTTAAAGCGGAGAGATCAGGATGAAACTTGGTGGGAAGTATAAGCACAAGTCCAAGATACGTGACTGACATAACCAGACCTGATCCGCTCTCTTTGGTGGAGTTGGGGGGGGGGGGGTAATTCGGAAAAATTAGAAAAATTGAGACATTTGTAACTTACGAACGGGTGATCGGATCTTAATGAAATTTGATATTTAGAGGGATCTTGTGCTTTAGAGGTCTTATTTTAAATCCCGACCAGATCCGGTGACATTGGGGGGAGTTGGAGGCGGAAACCGGAATTCTTGGAAAACGTGAAAATTGAGGTATCTTTATCTTACGAATGGGAGATCTAATCTTAATGAAACTTGATACATAGAAAGATCTTATGTCTCAGATGCTTTACTTTCAATTCAAATTGGATCTGGGGTCATGGGGGGTTGGAGGGGGAAACAGGAATCTTGGAAAACGCTTAGAGTGGAGAGATCGGGATGAAATTTGATGGAAAGAATAAGCACAAGTTACAGATACGTGATTGACATAATTGGAACGGATCCGTTCTCTTTGGGGGAGGTAGGGGGTGCTAATTTGGAAAAAATTGAAAAATTGAGGTATTTTTAACTTTAGAACGGGTGACCGGATCTTTATGAAATTTGATATTTAGAAGGAACTCGTGTCTCAGAGCTCTTATTTCAAATCCCGACCAGATCTGTGGAAATTGGGGGGAGTTGGAGGGGGAAACCGGAAATCTTGGATAACACTTAGAGTGGAGAATTTGGGATGAAACTTGGTGAGTAGAATGAGCAAATGTCGTAGGTACGTCATTGACGTAACCGTACTGGATCCGCTCTCTTTGGGGGAGTTAGGGGGGTGGAGTTCAGTGCTTTTGCGAGTTTGGTGCTTCTGGACGTGCTAGGACGATGAAAATTTGTAGGTGTATCAGGGAGCTGCACAAATTGACTTATTAAAGTCGTTTTCCCCGATTTGACCATCTGGGGGGCTGAAGGGAGAGAAAAATTAGAAAAAATGAGATATTTATAACTTACGATTGGGTGATCGGATCTTAGATTTTGCTAGAGTTCGTACCATATGAGCTCTTGGCTCTTCCGACCTCGTCACAAGTGCTATATGAGCTCTTAGCTCTTGTTTTTTCACTAATGAATTCGCAAATGTATTTGTTTTCACTTTAATGTATTTGTCTTTATCAAACATATTTTTACTTCAATGTATTTGTCGGGTATACCATACAAGGATAAGACCTTCGCTAAAGCTCTTCTGTCAACAGAATCGAAAGCTTTTTCATAATCTATAAAATCGAGGACCAAAGGTCTGTGATAACTTAGACATTTCCCGATTATTAACCCAAGAGTTATAATTGGATTATCACATCCCCTACCCTTTCTAAAACCGCACTGTTCTTCTCTTTTAACTTTGTCTATAGCATGTCTCATTCTAAAAAGTATCATATTACTAAATCATTTGCTACCTACAGAGACCAGGCTAATGCTTCAATAATTACCACACTCACTCCTATCATCTTTCTTATACAGTTGTTTTCCTAAAATCGGTAGGTACTTACTTTTTCTCAAAAATCATATTCATGATCTTCAGTAACTTGTTTCTAACTTCAGAGCCACCATATTTAAGAAACTCAATTACCACAGTATCAGTACCCGAGGCCTTATTTTTTTAATTATTTTAGCACTGTCGCTAATTTTTCGTCAGAAAACAAATCTTCGTTCACATCCAAGTTATCATAAACTTTTTCATTTTCCTCTATATCTTTTCTTGCAACTCTATCTCTGTTAGTACATTCTCAAAATGCTCTGTCCATCTCTTTTTAACTCTTTCTTTATCACTAATTGTGGCCCCGTTCCTATCTTTAACTGGGACAAGTCCGTATGACTACTCCCTCTTAATTTATTAACATGCCAGTACAACATTTTACTATCAAGCCAGCTATCTGCATCTTCTAGATCCTCGGCAATTTTATCCATGGCCTCCGCTTTACACCTCTTTAGTTCATATTTAGAGTCAAGTGTTTCTTGTATTTTTGTATCATTAATGTTTTTATTTTTTTTTACTAAGTAAAATTGGTAGTGTAAGTGTTGCAGTAGTTGTGAAATTTTTTATTTTTAACTTCTTATTGTTCGTCTTTTAGGTAATCCCTAGTGAGCTCTTGTCATGTAAGAACTACCCAATATCAGCTAATTAAAGTTTTTAACTAGCTAGTTTTCTTTGCTGTTGTTTTTTTTTGTAAGTGTGCTATTGTAAAAGCACACCATTGGAAAAAAGAAATATAGATTTCTTATAATTTTTCAGAAGATGAACTTACAGAAGACCGAGAAGAAACAGTTGTAGATGAGTCCGTGAGTCACTTCGTTTATAATCCGCTACATTCCTTGGCACTTGATCAACAAAGAAAAAAACTCCCAGTTTGGCAAAATCGAGATAATATTCTCTACTTATTGCAAGAATACCAAACATTGATTGTGCTTGGGGAGACAGGAAGTGGAAAGAGTACACAAATTCCACAGGTAGCATTTCATGGTGTTACATTCAATGGCATTAAAAACCCTAGGTTTTAGTTTCTATTCTATTTTCAACTTCCATCTCTCGTCTCCAATTAGTATTACTCATTAAAATACTCTTTGGTGCATATTATAATTTCAAACAAATAACTGGCCTCAGGAGAGAAAGAGACAGGGCTCTCCAAAAACTGAAAATAGTGGTATGAAAATATACCTTTTGTGGTTTTGATTCCAATTCTTCCTATGACTGGACTGGTGTGCACTTATGCACACAAAAGTCTGACCTTCAGGGGTGCAACGGATATCAGGGAAGTTGTCCTGGGATTAAAGAGGTGTCAAAAACAAGAAAGAAGTGGATTTCAGGGCTACATTTAAAACAAGAGCTAAGAGCTCACATGGCACTTCTGACGAGGCAAGAAGAGCTAAGAGCCAAGAGCTCATATGGTATGAGCTCTAACAAAATCCTAAGAATCAATAGATTGATTTAAAAGGAAAATCAGAGGCTTAATACCGGTCAGGGTTTAAAATAAGAGCTCTGAGTCACGATGTCCTACTAAATATCAAAATTCATTAAGATCCGATAACCCTCTCGTAAGTTATAAATACCTAATTTTTTCTCTCCCTTTAGCCCCCCAGATGGTCGAATCTGGGAAAAAGACTTTATCAAGTCAATTTGTGCAGCTCCCTGACACGCCTACCAATTTTCATCGTCCTAGCACGTCCAGAAGCGCCAAATCGCTGAACCCTTCCCCCCACTCCCGCAAAGAGAGCGAGTCCAGTACGGTTACGTCAATCACGTATCAAGGACATTTGCTTATTCTATCCACCAAGCTTCATCCCGATTCCTCCACTCCAAGTATTTTCCAAGATTTCCCCTCCCAACTCCCCGCAATGTCAAAAGATCTGGCCGGGATTTGAAATAAGAGCTCTGAGACATGAATTCCTTCTAAATATCAAATTTCATTAAGATCCGATCACCTATTCGTAAGATAAAAATACCCCAATTTTTATGTTTTCCAAGAATTCCGGTTTCCCCCTCCAACTCCCCCCAATGTCACAAAATCTGGTCGGAATTTAAAATTAGAGCTTTAAAGCACAAGATTCTTCTAAATATCAAATTTCATTAAGATCTGGTCACCCTTTCGTAAGTTACAAATGCCTCAATTTTCAAAATTAAAACTCCACCAAAGAGAGCAGATCCGGTCCGGTTATGTCAGTCACGTATCTTAGACAGGTTTTTATTCTTCCCATCCAGTTTCATCCTGATCTCTCCGTTTTAAGTATTTTCTAAGATTTCCGCCCCCCCCCCCAATGACGCTGGATCCGGTTGAGATTTAAATTAAGAGATCAGAGTTACGAGGTCTTTCGAAATATTAAGTTTCATGAAGATCTGATCACTCCTTTGTAAAAATACGTCATTTTTTCTAATTTTTCAGAATTAACCCCCCCCCCCAATAGAGTGGATCCGTTCCAATTATGTAAATAAAGTATCTAAGACTTCTGCTTATTTTTTCCACCAAGTTTCATCCCGATCCCTCCAATCTAAGGGTTTCCCATGATTTTAGGTTCACCCACCCCAAACTCCCCAAATGTCACCAGATCCGGCCGGGATTTAAAATAAGAGCTTTGAGACACAATATCCTTCTAAATATCAAATTTCATTGAGATCCGATCACCCGTTCGTAAGTTAAAAGTACCTCATTTTTTCTAATTTTTCAGAATTAAGCCCCCCCCCCCCACCCCAACTACCCCAGAGAGAGCGGATCCGTTCCGGTTATTTCAATCATGTATCTAGGACATTTTCTCATTTTTCCCACCAAGTTTCATCCCGATCCCTCCACTCTAAGTGTTTTCCAAGATTTTAGGTTTCCCCCTCCCAACCTCCCCCCCCCCAATATCACCAGATCCGGTCGGGATTTAAAATAAGAGCTCTGAGACACGATATCCTTCTATATATTAAATGTCATTGAGATCCGATCACCCTTTGCTCCAGAGCAAAGTCAAAGTCATACTGACCTTCTTTTTTTACTCCAGTGGCGTGGTGCATCACGAACATGCTCCAAATGGCACAATGATCATTAAGGAATACTACCAAAAGCTTTCGTGTCGCCTTCGGTGGGCTGTAAGACAAGCAAAGGTGAGAATCGTAGCGGATTAAAAATGGAAATAAAGTATGACGAAATCAGCGGTTAGAAGACAAGCAAAAGCAAGAATCTTAACGAATCAAAAAGAAAACGATACATAACGAATTCTGCGGCTGGGAGACATGTGAGAACGAGAATTGCAACGACTTAAAAATCAAAATAATCAACAACGGAATCTGCGATTGTAAGACATGCGCCAACGACCATCACAACGTATCACAAATGAAAATGACGCACAGGGGAATCGGTGGTTAGAAGACATCGACAATGATCATAACAACGAATCGCAAACGAAAATGACGCAGAGTAATATTTGCGATTAGAAGAACTAAGCCGTTGCAGTATTTGAAGGCAACTAGCTCTAAGACTAAGCTACAAAGATGCCGCAAACTACGCAAGTGTAAATCACATGTCATTGAGTCCCTTCAACGATGCATGTCTTCACTACACAGCCCTCCATTTCCCTGAAGAAAGAGTAGCGAATAAAGGTCGTATATTTGGAGTTTACTGCTTGCATAGTCGAGTTGCATTAACACCTCCACAATTTCCAAATGAATTGGTTTGCTTGTTTTGACGATGTTGCCTACTCGCCTATAAGCTCTACAAACGAATCCGAACAGGTTTCGCTTTACCTTCATTCAACGTAAGCGAGGATCGAATCATCAATAGACGTAATATTTTTGGCTTCAAGGTAGCTGGATAAATTTATCACAGAATAAATATGGTGGCACATCCGAAACAAACCACTCAAGGAGATTTCAAACCACCATACTGCCAAATGTACTTTTTGTCCCCAAACGTACTGTTGACGAATTCCTTGCATTTACTCTTACTTACGGAATCCGCCGTGAATTGATGGATCTCTTGGAGGAAATATTGCGAGACGAAAACGTTTATGGCAAAACTTACATGAGGATACGAGAAGTGAAAGGTTGTGTAAATCTAAGTGCTACAGCACTGGGACTACAACCTCCAAACGGTAGCTCCTTTTTAGTATGCCAGATAGTGCAAAATATAGACGATTCAACCCTCCTGTATGTATTGAAGTAGCCGTTGTTCTTACGATTAACGCCAACCATAGTTTTTCGTCAAACTAAATGACAACAATGTTGTCACTCTTAAAAATATAGACCATTATGTGAGCATGCTACCAGCTCATTTTTTTTTATCCAGGATGAACGTCGGGATTTACTGTAGGTATGTTGCTTCGAATAACTTATACTTATCGTCCATATCTAAAACGATTTGAATTACTAGATCATTTATTGCTTTTAGACAAGATCACGCCAATTTGTCTGCTTGGGTTCAATGGGTTCAATTAGCTTTGCGAATCAGTTTTTTCCGTCTTATGCAAGTTTTCGTGGTAAAAGTTAAAGTTAGATTAGGTTAAATTTGAAGAGAGAGAGAGAGAGAAAATTTATTAAAAAAAAAAACATAAGAAAATACAAAAAAAGAAAATTTACCAAAGAGCCTTACGGCTTGTGCGGCCATTCTCGAAACTACAGAACAAATTAATTATCAATGGATTCCCCTAAAAAGCAAAAAAAAAGAAGCAAAAAAAAGTCAGCGCTTGAGACCCTGTACTAAAGTAATCTAATATAACAACACTTATATGGACTATTTCCCTACTTTATCTATATATAAAATAAGAAAAAAAATTCATAAACCATAAATGCCAAAACAATGGTTCCTAAGCAACCCACGAAAAGTTGGCCTATCAGTCGCTTGAACTGTAGCAGAGGGTAGGGACTCCCATATGGAAGGAAGAACATGGCGAATCAAAAATACAGACCTTGTAGACCATTCAATCAGTTTTCTAATTGCTGACCAATTCCTTGTCTGAAATTCAGGCTCATCTCTCTCAAAAACACCAACCAAACATTCAGGTGCATTTTTGTGCAATATATCCAACATAAATAGAGCCTTAAAAAAAAATTGAAAAGACCTGAAACCGGTAAAATATTAATTTCTTTATATTTATCTCAAACTGTTATACGATTATCACGATTGACAAGAACGAAACTACAAGTCTCATCTACTACTACTCCAAGATATTTTGCAGACGGTACACATGCAATACGGTAAGATCCAACGTTTAACTCCTTTAACCAAGGATAATAATCGGGCGATCTAGAAAAAATTACCCAGTGAAGTTTCTTATAATTTATCTTTAGGTGATTAACCCTCATCCACTTTTATCTTACCTTATAATATATTGCTGTACCTCTGATTTCACAAAAAAGGACTCGATCATTAAGATAAGAGGCTAACAGTTGCAGCGCATTCCCGCGAATACCTCCATTTTCTAGTTTCTTCAATCAGATCAAATGATCACAAGTATCAAACGCCTTTAGTATGTCTAGAAACACTGAACTAACTTTAAATTTATTATCTAGACCATCATTTACTGTTGTAGTAAGGAAGTGGATAGCATATTCAGTTGAATTACCTCTACGAAAACCAAACTGATTAAAAAAAAAATCCATTCTCACTCAAAAAACTATCTACTCTCACAAATATTGATTTCTCCATCACTCTTGAAAAGGTTGACAGCAGAGAAATCGATCTATAGCTATTAAAATCTTTCGGGTCACCCTGTTTAAATAATGGTACAGTTTTTGCTCTTTTAAAGGCACTTAGAAATGAACCTTCTTTAAAACAACTATTAACCAGATCAACAAAATTTTTACAAAAAATGGCAAAATCGATTTCACTATCCTGAAAGATATATAATCAGGTCCTGAAGCACTGCTCTTCATTGAAGACACTGTGTCAATCACTTCTTGATCAGTCACCTTTGTAAGCCAAATGCTCATATTACATGAAGGGTCCAGAAAATGTTTAAAAGTTCCATCCTCAGGATAAACTTCAATCGAATTCTTTATTTTACAAGCTACATTAGAAAAATGGGAAGCCGGCAAGTTGACCTGGGTCACCCAGCTGATTTAAATATGGTGTCTTACTAGCACTATTTCCAATGACTGACTTAATTGTCATCCAGGTCTTTGCTAAATTATCCTGATAGTTTTTAAATTCCTTAAAATAATATTCCTTTTTAGCCTTCCTCAGCAGTTTGTTTAAAGTTCTATTATAATTCTTATACGCTCTACTATCACTCTCACTACCACTTATCGCGCTCAATCTTCGATTAATTGAATCTACTAACTTTTACCACCAAAACTTGCATAATACCGAAAAAGCTGATTCGCGAAGCTAATTGAACCCAAGCAGGGAAAAAGGAATTCTGGACATTCACCGGTGATGCGTTCAGGGATATACACAGGCGGGGTTGGAGTGAGCTAAGCTCTTCTCAGTCTTCTAATTTTGTGTGTTTTTTTTTTCTTTTAATCTCCTATTATGTATATTTAAATTACCGGCATTTTGCAGTTTTGCACACTTAAAAGTGATGCATAGATATGACAAATTAAGTTGCTCATCTAGCACTTTCCTAGAATTGGAACTCCTACAAGGCTTTTATTCGGTATTATTAGAAAAATAATAAGAGGGACAGAGACCCCGTTCTCTCCCCTCCTCAACTCACCGCCAAATTTCTAGCGCAAAGATATGAAGGACATGTTGCACATTGATTGAACTGGAACAATGCAAGAATCTTCAATCTGTACGATTGAGAGCTAAAATAGGCTCTTAGTCTCTGAAACTACGTGCCTCTCAGCCACCCTCTCCTAACGAAGTGTTTAATAGAAAAGTAGGCACATGAAACTTTAGTTGAACAAGATCATGCAAGGATTTCCATTAAACGTGACTGGAGGCACAAACTAGGCCTGTAGACCCTCTAGTAATAACTTTTCAGCAGAAAGTTAGGTGGGTTCTTTTTCACAGGTGGGCTTTAAACTTATTGGGAAGCACCTCGAACCAATGGGACTTCAGAAGGGTACTTTTCAAAGGCCTGCTTCCTTAGAGCCTTAATATAACCTGTAGTCTTTGCACGTATTGCTGCAGTTTTATAAACAACAAGTATTGTTGGTTTTACGGATTAGGTTTTACGTTTTGGGGCAAAGTAATCCATTCATTGTGCATTTTCAAATGCATCAATACTGGTTGGGCAGAAAGAATAAAGTTAATTTTAAACTGAAATGTCGCATTTTGAGATAGTTTTTAAAGAAATTGTAACCATTTCTTAAAGAAAAACTTGTTATTGGGTGATACTGCTTTCAAAATTTTAAGGGGTTGACAACTACAGCGTTTAATCAATTGAAAATGAACTATACCAAAAGTGCTTTTTACCGTGACACTTTTGTCGGTGAAGCTGACCAAAAGTGCATGCATCACTTCCTATTACTTAGGCAACATAAGTATAGTTAAACTTTGCCTACCCTACAAATTGCACATTCCTTGAGCAAGACAGGAGAATGGGAAGGTGGGTTTCGTTGCTCAATTTGTTTTTGAGCATAGGTTTCATGAGTTTTCTATGGTGTTTTGGTCTAGATAGTGAACATGGGCTTTTTATGTATTTCATTTTCACCTATAGACGAAACTTTAGTTTCATAGAATTCAAAAGTTGAAGAAAAAAAATTCAGAAGTAAAGTGGGATAGGTGGGACCTTTGAACAGACTACACACATAATATCTTGAAGGTCTACCTATCTAGCACAAAGAAGGTCTACCCAAATATTTTTGAATTTAACCTGAAAATAAAAGATGGATGAACTGGGTTCACAATAACTGAAGAAATGGGATCTGGATCGTTCCATTACCCCAAATTTAAAAGGATATAAACAATTTTGTATTATCACTGCATGCAGTTCACGCATACAAACACATACTAAGTGCAAAGGGGATGCCCAGAATCTTAATCTAGGAGGCAAGAAGGCAGAATTCTTCGTGTGATGGGAGAATGTATCGTTTTATTTTTGTTGTTTTTCCCTTTTTGTGTACATTTTACGTATTTTGACGGGGGCACTCCCCGTGATTGCGTTGCTGTGATTTTTAGTGGGATGCTCACCATTGGCTATATTTTCTCTCCGTTTTTTCTAATAGGTTGTAGACTATTGAGTCTCGTTTTTCCTTCGCCCTGAAGGGACTAATGACTGAATGAGTTTAATAATTGGTTAACTGAAAATGACCACAATAATCTCTGTCCAGAACGTGTTTAAATTGAGTTTTCTAAAACTATTTTTCTAACACAACTTGTGGATGATTTCTGCATTTAGCTGGTAATATTAAAATAAAACAATCATTTTAGTACATATATGAAGCAGGATGGTGTAAAGATGGGGTGATTGCCATTACTGAGCCTCGGCGGGTGGCAGCCAAGTCCCTAGCGAACAGAGTTGCTGAAGAGAAAGGAGTTATAGCTGGTGATCTTGTCGGTTATTCTGTCCGTTTTGACGAGTGTACATCAGCAGAGAGAACAAAAATTAAGGTAAAACTACTGGCTAAATCTGCAAGCTATCGCTTTATGTAGTTCTAATCTATGATTTACTGCTCAAAACCATTCACTGTCTCTCTCTCCCCTCTCTCTCTCTCCTCTCTCTCTCTCTCTCCTCTCTCTCCTCTCTCTCCTCCCTCTCTCCTTCTCTGGAGGCCTTGGATAAATTTGCCGAAGATGAAGCAGACGGTATATTAATAAAGTTTTGTACTGACTTGTTAACGAATTGAGAGGGAATTGTCAAGCTGCACTTATCCCAGTTAAAGGTAGGAACGGGGCCACGAGTCTTTTGGTCATACCTTTTTAGCAAATTGTTCGAGATAGTTTTCAGGCTGCAACATTTTACCTAACAAGAAAGACTGCATATTAACGGCAAACGGTTTATATAATTTTAACCAAAATCTTTAAATACGACCCTTGCATCCAACGGACGCAGTTTGCTGTAAGTGAAACTTCCTAAAATTACTTTGCAGAAAAAAGGCTTTTGTTTTCATTTAATGTCTTTCAGCAAATAAATAATGCCATATCTTTCATTCAAATTTGTTAATTTATTTAGTGTGTTGCAAATACATAAATAAAAAATATCATTTTAGTACATGACAGAAGGTATGCTTTTGAGAGAAATCCTGTATGACCCAGTATTGAAGCCATACAAGTTTATAATGGTTGATGAAGTTCACGAGCGAACGCTCTTGACTGACCTTGTTCTTGGATTGCTGAAGAAAATTATGAAGGTAAATATTTATTGCATTTTACAGCTTGCTAAATTTGTTTCCTTTATAGCTTTTTCGGTGTAATAAAAACTGACCTTGCAAGAGGTGTCATTGATTTTACTATCACTATAAAGCAGCTTTATTTCGGTTATACTTGGGGGGGGTAAACAAGTTTTTATTGATTACTTTTGTCCGCTAAAGCCTTAAAAGGGTGGATTCCCTCCAAGTCAAGTCATAAACTATTAATTTGCAAAGTTCTTAGTTTCACTGGAAGTGTCTCAATGTAAAAAACACTAAGAAAAGGTATATTTCACAGTAGCTGGTATCTTTCTGTCATCCGAAGAAATATTGTATCTTGCAACCTTTTCAGTTAAACAGAAAAATATTAGTTAATATAATATCACTAAACTTATATAAATAAACTGACATTACTTAACATGTTCTTCCACATACAGCACAAAGTAACAGTTGATTTTCCGTAGGAAATTGTTCCCTAGAGCTTGCCCATGTGGTAAAGACAGATGACTCTGGCGTCTAAATTTGTATTATATTGCTTGTGACTTGTTACTGGCCTAGACTTATTAGAAGTTTCATAAATTCATTCCTTGGGGTAAAAAATATGAAATTATCTGATATGGAATTTACTTACTTAGGCAGGGAGGATGGGGTGCATAGGCAGGGAATAGGGCTCATGATGAATTAGGAAGCTGTCAAGTCTTGTTTAGGTTAGGAAGGTGTTAATAATAAAATGGTAGTCGCTCATTTTATGACTAAAATGTGCAGGATATTAGTCATAGTAATATATGCCCCTGTAGAACCGACTGATGGATATAGTAGTGACTCAGATGAACTTTACTCATAGCTACAGGAACAAATAGATAGGGTCCCAGGTGAAACTAGACCTACGTTGCCTGAGCAACGTGAAGTGTTGCGGCAACCTTTGTCCGACTTCGCCGAATAAAGTGTTGCGAGAGCAACACTTTGGTTTTGTTTCTTTGCTATCGGTTAAACGCTGAAGTTGTCAGCCTATCGAAGCTTTTAAAACGTTATTTTCAAAGAAGAACGCGATCAGTAATTACATGATCAAAGGCTATTCCTCAGCGTTGAAAAAACAACAATAACAAAAGAATATCGAAAGAAGGGACTAAATTGACTTTGCAGCCAGTTGAACTTTATCCTTTTCAATCGTATACATCGTGATGGATCAAGACTTGGAAACATATCTTGTGTAATCTAGTTGGTATTATAAAGCTATCCGTAACTTTTCAGGATCAAAATACCATAGATGACACTATTAATTATTACGAAACTGCCTCGTTGTTTTACGTTATCGTTTGCACCCGTTGCGTAAACACTTAATTCCAGGTTACAATGAGTATGGGTAGGCTACACCAACTAGCAAAAGTTACAAACCCCTCTTCACTAAAGATGATTGTAGCCTAACAGACGATTATTACTTACAAGTCCCCTACATGTCTTACCACTGGAACCAACTCGGTCTTACCATCAAATGCACTGGAAACAAATAATAGGTAAACCAAATAGCAAAATTTGCAAACCCCTCACTGCCAAAAATGAGTATGAGCTAACAGTCGACCTTTCCTTACAATTCCCCTACATGTCTCACAATTGGTATCGCTTATTTTTTGTTTCAGTGTGTACCCTACTACTGAAGTTGTCAACCCCTTGAACTTTTAAACTAGTATATCTCATGAAGGAATTTTTGTACCAAAAAATGGATAACCTATACTTTGATCAGCTCATCAAGAGCTATCGATTGCCGTTGAAAAAAAAATTATATCTGTCTTAGTTCAAAGTTGATTTTTTTTTGCCGTAGGCCAACTTTCTAACGTCACCACTTAGAAAGGAGCAAAGGATAAGCTCCAATTTCTTTAGCAATGACAGAACTTTTAAAGTTTAAGAGTTACATCTGATAACATCTCTCTACCTAAATCCCAAGTCCGAAAAAAACAAATGATAAACCCAGCCAAAATCACGGCAGCACTTTCGGACCTGTGGGAAAATGCCGCTTTTTTGCTTCTGTAAATTTTTCTATTTATCACTCAAAGAAGATATATTGGCTGTGGGGCTGGGTAACTGCCGCATATATTTAACTCTTATAGATTTTAGTCTATCTTCAATTTGAAAGTGGTGCCTGCCTGCTTGCCTGCTAGAACGGAGCTTTCCACTCGAAAGCAGAAACATGGTTTGATGAACCGAAAGCTTGGCTTTACAACTTCAGATACTCCTCTCTGACATAGGCTACATAACGCCACTTCACTTCGCACACTATAGGCTCTGGCTCGTGGACAAGCAAAAACCATCCTTTTTGGCCCCAGGCAAGAGTTCTGCGGAGCTTTCCAAAATGTAATGCCATATTCATCAATCCGGCCTGAGGTCCACACTTTCCGTAAAAACCGCACAGGTTAGACCCTTACCAATTTCCAGGAATAAGCCGACATCGGCGGCATAGGAAAAAAAAAAAAAAAAAAAAAAACGGGACAAAACCAAAGTGTTGCTCTCGCTTTAGTGGACCTTCCTGTTTAATAGAAGCGTTTTTAATCAGAACTGAATGTTGTTTTTAATCCGGACTGTTCGGTTGATTGCTTTCTTGTATTATGTTTTATTAAATACACATGTTGCAAGCATTTAGCAATTTGAAAAGTGTGCTTTTTGAAACAGGTAAATCTAACATAAAAGAAAATAGATAGCATGCAATGTCTCCTACAATCCCTAAATTTTGAGACACTGTGTGGAAGTTGCTGTGCCCATAAAGAAAGGCCGAATCTCAAGTTTTGTTTATCGAAGGGAATGATACATTCCTATGACATTAGAATTTAAATGAATATAAATTATTAATTAATTTTGGCCAGCTTTTTGGAGTAAATGCTCCCGTGTTTGCGCCCAAAGCTATTCCTTCCAGATTACTACTATAGCTAATACTGCTAATAGCTCATCGCGCTAAAATTTCACCCGAGACAAATTTAACTGTACACGCCCGTCTTCCTCTCCATTCGATTTAGAATTTTAGTCCTAGTTCCATACAATGACGTTCCCGATTCCTTTAAATCTTTTCTTGTTAACTCTTCCCATCCCGTTCAAGAACGACCTATTTTTTGTGTTTTTTTTTTCACCTTAGCTAGATTGCTGAAAAGTCCAATTTTGTTTGGCTGAAAAGTCCAACTGTTCTCCTTTCATAATTTCTGATCTAGCCATCTTAACTGTTCTTTCATTATAGACTTAAACAGCGGCATTGACCATTTTTTCGAGCGACTAATTTTTTTTTTCGAAGTTGCTCAAGCAAAAATTTAAAACTATATCCCTAGACAATTCTTCTGGAAAACATCTAGTGTACAACTTTCTCAAACTTTCGAAGCAACCAAGTTTGGTAGCCCTTCTGAGCTACCGTCAGCGCCATCGTGAAATCTAATATTCCACCCTTGATTCCAAGGCATATGTTCGTTTGTCTTTTTTCAGCTGCGGTGAATGTCCTGTGCCTTGGCTGTTCTATTATTCATGTCTTCAATGGCTCCAGCTTCCTTACAAAAATTCAAGATTAAATTAAACTATCCGCTCTGTGAATTTTTGGCTTCTGAGTATTAATTTTCAAGCATACTCTAAGAACCTTCCAAAATCGATTCATATCACCTATACTATATTTTGGATTTCCATAATACTCAGCAGACTCGAACTGGTCTGATCTCACTTTGATTCATTTTGATTTCGTTTGGTCAGATTCATTTTGATTCCTAATTTTAATCATATCATTAAATTGAAACCTAGAATAAACAGGCCCAGTATCAGAATAGTTACTCGTTAATGTGGAGTTTAGACCAAACTAAACGCAGAGAAAATTTTGTCAATTCAAGACATTATATTTTCAGTCATACGGGTTCGTAAACATATACGGATGGTAAAGTTCCTGAAATGAATTCGAATAACAAGTTAAGTTATTGGCTATTGCATGACCAAATACCGTATAACCAATTTCGTTTTTCTTGTAGATTCCAAATATGTGGCGCATTATAGGGACTTCCGTCTGAAACTTGGGAACTGCCCCTGGTTATTATTTCTGGTCGACCATATTTCCCTGTTCATTTTGTTTTGCCTTCATATTCTTTTTTGAATTTTATAGCAAAGGCGTGACTTAAAATTGGTAATATCTTCAGCTACAGTGGATGCTGATCATCTTTGTAACTACTTTGATCTGAGTCAAGAAGCCGACAGTGAAGCAAAGCCTACAGCTTCTGTTATTAGCATTTCTGGCATATTACACCCAGTTGAGATTCATTATTTGAAAGGTAGCTTTTTCTTCTTCCTCTTTTACGTCATGAAATAACCATTCTTTTTTTAAAGCGCAGAAGAAGGTGTTTTCTCTAACTCAAATAGCTGTAGTGTCGCGCCAGTGTGGTTTTTAGGGATGAGTCTACAGTCCAAATTAGGGTACGGTATGTTGTTTTCAAGTTTTTACCCCTTTCAAAATATTGATTGCTCACGAACTTGGAAGATTCCTGGGTTTGGCAAATAGAACTTTTAAAAATATATTGACAGTCCAAATTATTGTTTTAGAATGTTATATAATTTAATGCTTTATTTGAAAAGGATTTCCAAATTTGGATTTTGAAAGGATTTTGGCTATCATGGGCTAAAATTGTATTTCAATTAAAAAAAAAATAGCAGTGAAAACATATTTAGCTTCATTTGGTGGCCAAAATTCCTGTTCCCCACCTTAGTTCTCAGATAAACTTATCTGGAAGAAAGGTGGGAGAAAAGAATTTTGCCAATAAATGAAGCTATACTGTTCTCTTTTCGTGGCATAGTTAGCTATATCATCCTGAATCCTCCACCTTCAGTTAGTGTAACTTAGTTTTTATTTTGTGCTTGTGGCACTCGAAAAGATTATGGTATATTTGCATGAAAAATCTGTTGTTACTTATCTCTTTTCATTATAAACAAACAACAAGACTTGAAGCCGGAATAAATAAAGTTTAAAAACAAACATCATTGTTAACTGAGATTTACTAAAAAACCCAGATAGGGAACTAGGCTCTAATGCTAAATTGATGTAGAGAAGTTGATAGTAAGTGTCTTCAAAACATGATAATTATCAGAATACCACTGACAGCTTTCTTTCTAATCTATTATTTTGTTTAGCCGCAAGAGGCAATGCCGTCAGTATAATCTGTTTGAGCATTACATTTATTGGCAGTTTTCTGTTATCTCGTTAGCTTTGTTTCCCTACGTATGTGTCATAATGCAATGAGGGCGAATATTCTGCAAAATGTTATCGCATAGTTTGGGGAACCAGAGTAAGACCTGTTTTTTTAACCTATTGAAGGTCATACAATATATATTAACGAATTGGTAGACATATTAGAGAAATCCTTTTGCGGAAAATTATAATTTTTTATTTATTTATTTTGGCTATTAACGGAAGTGTGCTTTATTGTACAGTGAATTTTCTTGTTCGATATGTTTCAGGTTTATATCCCTGTTTTACTATTACTCGTGGCGTTTTATATTAACCAAACAGTTGTTCTTCTTTATTAATTTGCTTCCTTTTTTTCTCTAGGCTTTATTTCAATTTGTTTCTAAAGGAATGTGAGTCCGCTGGTACTAAATTTGACCTAAGTTTCCAAGATAGCACCTAAGAATGTGTTCCGTAAAATTTTCTGAAAAAAAAATTTGGATCTGAAACTGTGCTTTGTTCCCTTTTTTGATCAAGAAAGACGAAATCCGTATTTAAAAAAGAAATGTATCATCAGTGGAAAGGGACATTCAACTCAAATTAATCATGCAAGATGAATTCCTGTTATTTTGTTGCTGTTGTGTTTCTTTTGTCTTTTTTTTGGTTAATTTTGATAAGTTTTATTCATAAATAGACACATAACACTAATCCCCTCAAAAGGCCCGTAAAATATGAGAGGGGGTGTTGCACACATTATTTAACAACTAAGTGAGCATCGAATAAAAAGTCAGAAATTGGAGAAAAAATGACGAACGCCCAAGGATAAAAACTACCCAGCAAAAATTTTACATGATCCTATCTATCGTGGATACACCTACCCCAAGGAAAAGAAAAGAAAAATAAAATCAATCAGAAACCAAAAACTTAAAAAAGAAAAAAAAAATTGAACGGCGTCAAGCGAGTGATACCGTGTAGTCGCTTTTGGTAAAATATATATTGAGGATTTTTCTACTGAATGCCGGAAGTCTTCCCATCTTTGGTCATTTCTATTTGTCCCTTGTTAGTAATTATCAAAGGATTTTTTTTTATTTCTATTGTTTTTTTTATTTTTTTCTTGATTTTACTCTCTCTTTTTCTGGGCTCTGCCCAGCTTTTTTTGTGGCGGGATATAAATACAATGATGATGATGCTAATATACCAAATACCAAACAATAAGACCCGCAGTGCAAGGATTTGAATCTGACCTTACAGACGGAATACAGTCGGAAATATAACCTTATTTTAGGGAGACTATAATGAGACTAATCAGATACAAAGACGGAGAAATACCAAGGGCCCCCGGGAGATCCCTAGTGACCTTAAAAAAGGTGCCCTTCAAAGAATATACGGTGATTATAGATCAAGTAATAGTTTAATCGCCAAATAATTAGCTTCCTGATTAACATTTCTTGCTGTATCATAAACCATAGAAAGCGGTTTTAGAAGGCAAGAAAAAAATGACGTACAAATAATTATTCGTACATCCCCTTTTCCTTGTCTGATTATAATCAGACAATAATAGACATGACGCTGGGTTAAGCAGTAATAGAGGAATTTTAAAATGAACTCCTCTTGAAAATACCAATGTCTCTCCATACCTCCATTTTAGTAAGATTCATAGTGTTTAAAAGATATAGTGTTGTCAAGAAAATGCTCAGGATTTAGATTTAACGATCGTTAGAAGGTTTCCGATCCAACACTGTTCTAGTGTCGGTAACACTGGCTGTATCTATGCAGTTCAGAAGGGAAAAAGAACACCCCAACGCTATTCAAGGTGACCTTGCTAGGTGACTTAGTACAAAGGCTTCTTATGGTAAAATAATACAAGAAGCAAACCATATCCAGGTTTTACTGTATGAAAGAAATGGATGTTATATTAATTATTAATTAAACAAAACCAGTCGATAAAACCCCGTTCCCTCCCAACATTTTGGCTAGTGACGCCTCTGATAACAATTTTCAATACTGGGCATCTAAGAAAAAAAGACAAAATAAATATATGTAAGTGCCAAAACCAAGATGAAAAGTTATCAATCAAAATAAATATCAACAAATCAAGATAAACAATGACAGACCACAAACTTATACATTTATGTGAAGAATTTATTCTTATACGAGTTTCATCCGACACTTTGGCTAAAAATTGACCATGGTCCGACCAAACCTTTATAGGGCGAGGAGTCTTCCGTAATTCACGAAGCTGTTTAATTCTTTTTTGGACAAAAGAACCTTGTTTTGTCAGCTTACTTTTAGCTGCGAACACTTACCGAGTAAAATCCCTGCTGGCAAACTGACTTGTGACGGGGGCAATTTTTGTATTTTGACTTTGAAGGACAGGTAAAAGGAACTGATTATCTGTATAGATAGAGTTCTTCTCTACCATACCTTCTTCCTTAGCAATTGTAATTTCAAGCAAATCTTCTTGAAAGTACATTCTGTAGTTTTTGTAGTGACTTTTCTAAAAGGAAATTTCAAAGTTATGTTATATTAAGGAGAAATAGTATTATAAACTCGACGCAGTTTTTCTTCACTGGCTCATTCAAGAGCTCTACGATCTTTCAGTTTGTCTGGCATGATGCGGGGAATATCCTTCATTAGGTTAGATATGTAACTCCCTGTTTCTTCTAGTTCATTCTTTTTTATCTCCTTTAGAGCTCCTGCTGCTGTGATAGTTTTAGCTGGGGTATTAAACTACATCTAGCTTGACACTGGTTGGCATGTTCAGGAGAGAGTTTTAAAATATCAGGGGATTGTCGTTTCTTTCCAAAATGTTGACTTACCCTCCTTATCAGTCCTATACAAGCGTCTTTACAGTGCTCATCCCAGTTATCAATATCATCATTAACTATGTTAAGCTCAAAGCAAGTCTAATAGGAACAAACTTGATATCTTGCTTAGATTCTCTGGTTTCTGTTGTCTTAGTAACCACCAGTGGGAACAAGGGGTAGCCCTAAACGATGTTATGACAGAACAGCACCTATATTTGACATTCTTGATAATGACGTGGTGGGTAATTGTAAAACCAAAATTAATGAATCGAAAAGCTCCCGAAGTACCGTGGAATTTATTCTGGCTTGGTAGGCTCATCCCTTTTCAGAACTTCATTTAATAGGCTAATATTGTTAATCGTAAACTTAGTAGTTCTAAGTGTAAGAAAATACTAAGCTATTGATAAAACCAAACCAGTTTCGTAATAATTGTTCCTATCAATCCAAGCACTTAAAACTTCATAGGTGAAGAGCTAGCTTGTATGTTTGTAGAGATCAAATAAAGTGTTCGAAGCTCTTGTTTGCCAAAAATTGTTCTTTTCTTTTGTTTCAGATCCTCTGCCTGATTATATCAAAGCTGCTGTTGAAACTGTGGTTGAAATTCATAAAAAAGAGCCCCCTGGAGATATTCTGGTATTTTTGACTGGTCAAGAAGAGGTCAAAATCGCCGTGGAGCTTCTTACTGACTGGGCCGATAGCCTTAAACGCTCTTACGGTAATTTTGTTTTCGAGGTGTCTCCTTGCCACTTTGGTGACCAAAAGGCATTAAGTTAAAAGATAAATCTACCAGGACGAAAGTCGTTTCACACTTGGGTATTGGAAGCTTATTCATCTGAGTATTTTTACTTGCAGGGAAATGACAAACAGTGTCTTTGGAAATTGGTAAAGTATGTTTAGACAACTTTTAAGCATTTTGCTAACCAATTGAAATACTTGGATGTGCATTGTGCAAATCGATTAACGTTTCTAGTTTAGCAGACTGGAACTAGGTCTTAGTAACTTTAAAATTCTTCTACTCCTGCTAGATCTCCAAGAAATACATCACTATTATGGAAATTTGTAGCTTAACGTTCATTTAGAACTCCATTGGATTTGTTAAAGAAGGATGCAGTGTGGCATTCCGGAATTCTAGGGTGTAGGAGGGATATTCTAGGAGGAATTAGGTTTTTTCACTTAGAAAGAGGAATTAGATGTTTTATTTTGTTTTATACTTGAATAATGTACATCCGAAGCAAGGGAGGGTGAAGTTTGTAGCCCAATTACTTGTAAAAGGCATATGTAACGTGTCCAAACTTATATTACTTGCCCTGGCAAGGCAGAGCAGGGAATGTTCAACTTTGATACAAACTAATGCACTTCTCATGTTTATGATTCTTAATTTCATCTGATTTGACCAGGCACAGATGATGATTCTACTGCGGTTTAGAGTTTTTGGAGCTGGAGGTTTTTCAAAACATAGTTTTCTTCGAGAAGTGACTTTCGGAAAAGTTTATTATTGTTAGTAGTAGCAGTAGTAGAACAATTTTATTGAAAATAATCATTTTTTATGTAATAGCACAACAAAAGCAGAGCTTGTGAGGATGTGCTAAAACAAAACAAAAAGAAAAAGAATATGGAGCACGAGACCATTTACCGAAACCAATATAAAAATAAACAACGAAACGCTACAATATAAGTATAAAACCCCAAAACAACACATACAAAATACAGAAAAATAACCCACTTGAAAATATAATTAATCTGTTTCGAAAGCATACCTACCGAGCTATTTTTTTTTTGTTGTTTTGAGGTTTTATACTTATATTGTAGCGTTTCGTTGTTTACTTTTATGTTGGTTTCGGTAAATGGTCTCGTCCTCGTGGTCTCGTGCTCAATAAAAATATAAGGTTGAATAAGAGAAAAAATATAACAACCGTAAGATATTTGGGGGTGAATAAGGGAAAAAATACAACAACCGTAAAATATTTGGGGAGGAAAATATGTTTTAATTTACTCATCATGCCTAGGTTACGTGACAGTATTTTAGAAATCGACTTCACATGGTCCTTAAATGATAGGGTTTCATCAACGTTAATTCCGCATTACTTGGTGAACCGTGTACGTTTGATAATTCCCCGCTCTGATATCAATTCAGTGATCCAAGGATAAAAATTCAGAGATCTAGAAAAAATAAAAAATTTGACTTACCTATATTCAGGGTTAGGTAATCGATTTTTAGACATGTCCATATTTTGGTCATTGCTGCATTTAATGTTGACATAAGCAGTTGTTCCGTAAGGGCAACACACATCAGCGTTGTGTAATCCGTAAATTAGGGCACAGTGACCTGTGTTTTACTCGGACCATTATCAACAAAATCTGTAATTCTGGGTAGGGCATTAACAAAATTAGGCAGATCATTAATAAAAATTAAAAATAGAGTACGACCCAATATGGAACCTTGGGGAGCCCCACAACTAAAACAATTTTTACGAGACGGAATTCCATGTAAATGAACATACTGCTATCTATTCTGAAGATAATTACGAAGCAAACTTAACGTTGCGCTCCTTAGTCCGTAAAATTCACATTTTCTTAATAATATACGATGGTCAACAGTGTCAAACGCCTTAAACAAATCCAAGAACACACCAGCTACCCTAAGTTTATCATCAAGCGCTTCATTGATTACCGAAGTAATAAACGAAATCGCCATTTCTGTTGTTCTACCTTTCCTGAAACCGAATTGATTTGGATGTACAAGTTTATGTTGTTCCAGATGCTCATATATTCTATAATTAATACATTTTTCTAGAACACGGGAAATCAAACAGTTCGTGGTAACGAACTGTAGTAAGGAGCGATCCGGCTCAATAGTAACCAAAACTCTAAAAAATTGAATTTTGATATCAATAGCTACATCAAAAGAATCGTATTTTAATGTTGATTTTAAATATATAAGTTTCATCAAGTTTAGTCTTACCCATCAAAAGTTACGAGCCTGAGAAAATTTGCCTTATTTAGGAAAAGAGGGGGAAACACCCCCTAAAAGTCGTAGGATCTTAACGAAAATGACATCATCAAATTCAGCGTATCAGAGAACCCTACTGTAGAAATTTGTATCTACAAAAATGTGGAATTTTGTATTTTTCTTTTCCCCTGGGGTCATCGTATTGACCAAGTGGTCCTAGAATGTCGCAAGAGGGCTCATTCTAACGGAATTGAAAAGTTCGAGTGCCCTTTTTAAGTGACCGAAAAAATTGGAGGGCATCTAAGCCACCTCCCACGCTCATTTTTTTCCCAAAGTCAACGGATCAAAATTTTGAGATAGCCATTTTGTTCAGCATAGTCGAAAATCATGATAACTATGTCTTTGGGGATGACTTATTCCCCCACAGTCCCTGGGGGAGGGGCTGCAAGTTACAAACTTCGACCAGTGTTTACATATAATAATGGTTATTGGGAAGTGTACAGACGTTTTCAGGGGGATTTTTTTGGTTTTGGGGGTAGGTTTGAGGGGAGGGGGCTATGTGGGAGGATCTTTCCTTGGAGAAATATGTCATGGGGGAAGAAAAATTCAATGAAAAGGGCGCAGGTCGCAGAACGAATCTGGTCACGTTAGAAAAAAACGTCAAATTCAGAGCTTAATATACAATGCTGGGTGTTCGGAGCCTCTCTATTATGGAGTATAATTTGAAAATAACACAACTATACGAGCGATAAAACATATATACCACAACCACAACTCAACTAACGAAAGAACTGCTAAGAGATAAAACACAACTATAAAGCGAAAACAGGTGAAAACTAACGGGAAAATAAACGAACTAAGAGGTGGAAGGGGCCCAGAGAAAAAATATAATCCTTTTCGAATTTTGATTTTAAATATATAAGTTTCATCAAATTTGGTCTTTGTCATCAAAAGTTACGAGCCTGAGAAAATTTGTCTTATTTTGGAAAATAGGGGAAAAAACCCCCTAAAAGTCACACAATCTTAACGAAAGTCACACCATCGCATTCGGCGTATCAGAGAACCCTATAGCAAAATTTTCAAACTCCGATCTACAAAAATGTGGAATTTCGTATTTTTTGTCAGAAGACAAACCACGGGTGCGTGTTTATTTGTTTGTTTGTTTTTTTTTTGTTTTTTTTCCCCAGGGGTCATCGTATCGACCAAGTGATCCTAGAATGTTGCAAGAGGGTTCATTCTAACGGAAATAAAAAGTTCTAGTGCCCTTTTTAAGTCACCAAAAAAATTGGAGGGCACCTAGGCCCCCTCCCACGCTAATTTTTTCTCCAAAGTCAACAGATCAAAATTTTGAGATAGCCATTTTGTTCCGCATAGTCAAAAACCATAATAACTATGTCTTTGGGAATGACTTACTCCCCCACAGTCCCTGGGGGAGGGGCTGCAAGTTACAAACTTCGACCAGTATTTACGTGTAATAATGGTTATTGGGAAGTGTACAGTCGTTTTCAGGGGATTTTTTTGGTTTTGGGGGTGGGGTTGAGGAGAGGGGGCTATGTGGGAGGATCTTTCCCTGGAGAAATATGTCATCGGGGAACAGAAATTCAATGAAAAGGGCGCAGGATTTTCTAAAATTACTATAAAAAAAAAATGAAAAAATAAACATGGAAAAGTTTTTTCCATTGAAAGCAAGGAGTAGCATTGAAACTTAAAACTAACAGAGATTATTACGCATATGAGGGGTTCTAAAAATACTTTAGCATAAAGAGCGAGGTATTCAGGAGGAGATAAATACCTCGCTCTTTATGCTATAGTATTTTTAGTAATTTCAACTATTTATTCTACGGCCTTTCTGATTCAGGGGTCATTCTTAAAGAATCGGCACAAAACTTACGATTTAGTGTAAAGAGCGAGGTATTAACGAGGCTACAAACCCCCTCATATACATAATAAAAATTTAAGAATATAAAAGTTTGTTACGTAAGTTAATTCTTAAGTTACGAATATTTTTTACTAATAAAAGAATTATAGTTGCCTTTTTGAGTAACCGAAAAATTGCATGGCAACTAGGCCTACTTCCCCATCCCTTATTTCTCAAAATCGTCTGATCAGAACTAAGAGAAAGCCATTTAGCCAAAAAAGGAATTAAAATGTAAATTTAATTTTAATAATTTATTTGTGGAGAGCCAAAATCAAACATGCATTAATTCAAAAACTTTCAGAAATTACATAAAAAAAACTAGTTTTTCTAACTGAAAGTAAGGATTGACATTAAAACTTAAAACGAACAGAAATTACTCCGTATATGAAATGGGTTGTCCCCTCCGCAATCCCTCGCTCTTTACGCTAAAGCTTTTAATTGTTTTAAAATGTAGAATTGTGGTAAAGAGTCAAACTTTAGCGTAAAGAGCGAGGGATTGTGGAGGGGACAACCCATTTCATATACGGAGTAATTTCTGTTCGTTTTAAGTTTTAATGTCGCTCCTTACTTTCAGTTAGAAAAACTAGTTTTTTTTTTATGTAATAACAGGTAATAACGAAATTGGTCGATAATTCCCCAGATCATTCTTATTACCACCTTTAATTAAAGGAAATAATCTTGATGCTTTTTTACCCAGTCGGCCATTTTGTATTAGTGTTCTAGCCTGTTAACTTTTAAGCAGGCATTCGTTTTAAACCCAGGACATCAATGACTTTGACATTTATTAAATATAAACACACAAATAAAATACAATTGAAACACGAAAGAAAGCAGCATAAACTTTTGTACAGTTTTTTTTTAGGTTTTAATGTAATTTTAGTAGTATTGAATATTTTCATTGGGAAGTTATTTTTTTGGTATTTCTTTCCTACCTATTTCCGTTAAGGTGATTTTTTTTGTTTATGTCTTGAATTTTTCATTAAACGTACGACTCAGTCAAGAAGATTGCAACAAGACTTCTAAAAAGGAGGTACCTGCCAGTTATGTAAGGATTAATCCAAACAGTCTTAGAGCTAAATTGTATTGTTTTCCTTTGATGTTACAAATATTAGATATTCATAAAAAAAAATTTATCTATGAGGTCAGGCAAAATTATGCATGAAAATAATGGACGACGAAATCTGCGGTAAGAAGAAAGGTGACAGGGATGATCAGTGAAGCTTAAATATCTAATTGCTCCCATAAATCCCTCTTTCTTGTTTTGAGAGATGCAAATCTACATTTCTACCTCTGACATATATTTTACTACAATGACATTTAGTGTCTGCTGTATATTAATAGATGAACATTATTTTGTGCGAAAAATAAAATTATATTTAGAAACAGACTATCCTTGATAAGACTCCAGTGTTTGGTATGTTCAGCTAGTTGCACAAATTTGCATCGTGACTTTAAGGAAATACACCTTTTTTGGCACATGTTTTGGAAAATGACGGACAAAAATCCTAAAATTGGGATTACGTATTCAAATTTCCAATTAAAGTTTTTCTTTCTACATAGCAATTAATCCTTCTAAATTGTTACGAGTTCTTGTGAAAAATTTGTCGTGACAAAAAATTCCTTGTTGTATTCTGCATTTAAAACTTTAATTTACAAGAGTGTTTATTAAAACTTCAAATCTTTTTATGGGCTACTGTCAATCATTTTTATGATATATTCAACGAAACTTGAATAAAAAATAAAATATTGTGTGTGTACGTATGCCGTTTTTTTTTTTTTGTTTTTTTTTTTTTTGCAGTCATTGGCACTAACAAACAAACAAATTTAACGACAGTTATGCAGAAGGATGGATAAAATAGTGTGCTCAATTAGAATGAATGACGAATTAGTTATGTACAAGATAGTCCAAATCAGAATTTTCCCCGCCTAGATGGTCAAAATGAAATAGTTTGTAGCGTTGTAAAAATAAATCGCTGACATCAGTATTTTTTTCCTCATATTGCCTTCTCACATGCAAATTTTTTTTTTTTTTTGCGTGATATGATTTGATTTTTGGATTTTTTGTTTTGTCAATACCTTATTCTGATTTATTTTGGACATGGTTATTTGATAAAGTAACTAAACTAAGCCATTGACAATCAAAACGGGCTGTTTGCAGAAAAAAGATGACAAATTTCTCTTGAGTTATCAAACAGTTCGTGGTAACGAACTGTAGTAAGGAGCGACCCGGCTCAATGGTAAACAAAACTCTAAAAAATTGAATTTTGATATCAATAGCTACATCAAAAGAATCGCATTTTAATGCTGATTTTAAATATATAAGTTTCATCAAGTTTAGTCGTACCCATCAAAAGTTACGAGCCTGAGAAAATTTGCCTTATTTAGGAAAATAGGGGGAAACACCCCCTAAAAGTCGTAGGATCTTAACGAAAATGACACCATCAGATTCAGCGTATCAGAGAACCATACTGTAGAAGTTTCAAGCTCCTATCTACAAAAATGTGGAATTTTGTATTTTTTGCCAGAAGACAAATCACGGGTGCGTGTTTATTTGTTTGTTTGTTTTGTTTTTTTTCCCAGGGGTAATCGTATCGACCAAGTGGTCCTAGAATGTCGCAAGAGGGCTCATTCTAACGGAAATGAAAAGTTCTAGTGCCCTTTTTAAGTGACCAAAAAAATTGGAGGGCATCTAGGCCCCCTCCCACGCTCATTTTTTCCCAAAGTCAACGGATCAAAATTTTGAGATAGCCATTTTGTTCAACATAGTCGAAAACCATAATAACTATGTCTTTGGGGATGACTTACTCCCCCACAATCCCTGGGGGAGGGGCTGCAAGTTACAAACTTTGACCAGTGTTTACATATAGTAATGGTTATTGGGAAGTGTACAGACGTTTTCAGGGGGATTATATTTTGTTTGGGGGTGGGGCTGAGGAGAGGGGGCTATGTTGGAGGATCTTTCCTTGGAGGAATCTGTCATGGGGGAAGAGAAATTCAATGAAAAGGGCGCAGGATTCTCTAGCATTACTATAAGAAAACAATGAAAAATTAACATGAAAACGTTTTTTCAAATGAAAGGAAGAAGTAGCATTGAAACTTAAAACGAACAGAGATTATTACGCATATGAGTGGTTCTAAAAATACTTTAGCATAAAGAGCGAGGTATTTAGGAGGAGATAAATACCTTGCTCTTTATGCTAAAGTATTTTTAGTAATTTCAACTATTTATTCTACGGCCTTTCTGATTCAGGGGTCATTCTTAAAGAATTGGGACAAAACTTACGATATAGTGTAAAGAGCGAGGTATTAACGAGGGTACAAACCCCCTCGTATACATAATAAAAATATAAGGTTATGAAAGTTTGTTACGTAAGTTAATTCTTAAGTTACGCATATTTTTTACTAATAAAAACGTTCTTTAAAATTAGAAGTTCTAGTTGCCTTTTTAAGTAACCGAAAAATTACAGGGCAACTAGGCCTCCTTCCTCACCCCATATTTCTCCAAATCGTCTGATCAAAACTAAGAGAAAGCCATTTAGCCAAAAAAGGAATTAATATGCAAATTTAATTTTAATAATTTATGTGCGGAGAGCCAAAACCAAACATGCATTAATTCAAAAACGTTCAGAAATTAAATAAAAAAAACTAATTTTTTTTAACTGAAAGTAAGGAGCGACATTAAAACTTAAAACGAACAGAAATTACTCCTTATATGAAATGGGTTGTCCCCTCGCAATCCCTCGCTCTTTACGCTAAAGTTTGACTTTTTGCCACAATTCTACTTTTTAAAACAATTAAAAGCTTTTGCGTAAAGAGCGAGGGATTGCGAGGGGACAACCCATTTCATATACGGAGTAATTTCTGTTCGTTTTAAGTTTTAATGTCGCTCCTTACTTTCAGCTAAAAAAAAATAGTTTTTTTTTTTTATTTAATACAGTTAAGCTCATTCTTTTGACTTTTATTGGATATATTTGACAGAGATAGAGATTTTTATTCACAGCTTGACTAGTTTTATGAATCTGTTAAAACTTCTATTTCAATTTATGTACTACATTTTCTTGTAGTTCCAGATCTGAAGGATTTATGCTCTTGACTCCATTGATGACCCCATGCCTTCTCAGAAGCTGGAGAAGAAAATATAACCTTTAGTAATATTATTAGTAGAAAAAAATTATCGTCAAGCGCAGCTGCAACTTGCCTTCAACGTTTCAAAAACTATAGGAATATTTATATTTCTCTGATTCTGAAGGCTGAACATCTTTGTTATTTTCAGGAATTATTGTAGAAATAATAGTCGGAAAACTTAGCAAGTAATTAATTCTGTCCTCCAACTTTATCTCCGCCTTCTTGTATCCCTCTATGTTTGATGGTTGATGGCTCGCCTGTTCAGGGTTAACTTAATATTCAAGAGACATTTATCTCTGCAAATGTGGAAAAAAGAATTGCTTCTTCAGAAAAGTCAATTCTTTCTAAGTCTGATTTCAAATCGTATATTGGTCCAACTTGCTCAAAGTCGATAACCCAGAAGCCGAAAGTTTAAAGGGTTCGACGTCTTCAAGGTATTGATTGTGTACCCACCAAGGTAGTGAAATTAATACTTCCTTCAATTATTTCTCCTTTTACAAAACTTGTAAATCTGTCTTTCGAGAATGGAAAGTTTTTCAGTTCACTTGAATGAACTCGTTTTATATAATTGTTGACCTCTGAGTGATCCAACTAACTATCGGCCGGTATCTTTACTGTTGGTATTTTGCCAGATTTCTGAAAGGCATGTGATTTTTTCGTGATTTTGGGTTTTGTTTCCGAGCAAAGAATTCAACTGAGTATGCTTTTGCTGCTCTTCTAAATTCCCCACATTCGGCTTTTGATTGAGGTCTGATTCCTGCTGCTGTATTTTGGACGTCTGAAAAGCTTTTGATTTCTTCAAACCGAATTCTATTCTTTAGATCATCTCATTCTGGAATAAGGGGCAATGCTAATGCTTGGTTTGATTCTTATTTGTCTGGAAGGGTTATTTTTGTAAATCCGTTTTTCTCCGTAATTCTGTAAATTCCATAAATCTGATTTTTGTTCAGTGTCTTTAGATGAGTTTGGGGTCCTATAAGACTCAGGTCTAAGGTCAGTTTTGTTCTTAATTGTGTTGCGAGAGCAACACTTTGTCTTTTTCTTTTTTCTTGCACCCCGATTTCACCTTATTCCTAGAAAGTGGTAAGGGTCTAACTTTTGCGGTTTTTACGGAAAGTGTGGACCTTAGGCTGGATTGATGAATATGACTTTGCATTTTGGAAAGCTTCGTAGAACTCTTGCCTGGGGCCAAAAATTCTATTGTTTCTATCCCTTTCTGTTCGTGATTTCAGCTGCGTTTATCGTTCAGTTTTTTTAGCTTGGGATTGCGGTAGAGAAATGTTATCAGATGTAAACTTTCAGATGTAGCCTCTTAAACTTTCAAAGTTTTCTCATTGCTAAAGAAATTAGAGTTATACTTTGCTCCTTTCTAAGTGATGATGTTAGAAACTTGGACCACGGCAAAAAAATCAACTTTTGAACTAAGACAGATAGATTTTTTTTTCGACGGCAGTTGGTAGCTATTGATGAGCTGATCAAAATATATGCCATCCATTTTTTGGTAGAAAAATTTCTTCATGAGATATATCAGCTTGCAAGTTTAAAAGGGTTGACAACCTCAGTAGTAAGGTACATACTGAAAACAAAAATAGGGCGATACAGAAATGGTATCAGATGTGCCTCTTAAACTTTAGAAACTTGGCCTACTGCAGACAAGTTGAACTTCTGAACTAAGACAGATAAAAAAAATTTTGACGGTAGTCGATAGCTATTAATGAGCTGATCAAAGTATATGTTATCCATTTTTTGGTAGAAAAATTCCTTCATGAGATATACCAGTTTGAAAGTGTAAAGGGGTTGACAACTTCAGTAGTAAGGTACACACTGAAATCAAAAATAGGGCGATACCAATTGTGAGACATATAGGGGAGTTTTAATCAACAGTCGGCTGTTAGCTCATAATCATCTTCGGCAATGAGGGGCTCGCAACTTTTGGTAGCTGGTGTTCCTATTATTTGTTTCCAGTGTGTTTGATGGTAAGACCAATTTGGTTCCAGTGGTAAGACATGTAGGGGGCTTGTAAGTAAAAATCGGCTGTTAGGCTACAATCATTTTCAGCGATGAGGGGTCTGCAACTTTTGTGAGTTGGTGTACCTAGTGTTTATTTTAAAATCCTTACAGATTAACAACTTCAGCGTTTAACCAAAGCGAGGAAACAAAACTTAAGTGTTGCTCTCGCAACACTTTACTCGATGAAGCCGAACAAAGGTTATCGCAACATCTCACGTTGCCCATGCAAGGTAGATGTAATTTATGTTAATGATCTTATATTTATGGTTATCAATCAAAACCGAAAATCTTGTCCTCTGGGTCACCCTGAATCTCTCCTTGCTCACAAATGAAAACCTTCATCTACTGGTGACGAAACCCTAGTTACCTTTGCTAACGACAGTATCCTTGGCACTGCTGTCCGAATGAAGCCTGAGATTCGTATTAAGTTGACTGTTTTGTTAAAAGATTAATTTCGTGGTTCAATGCTAATTTCTTGGTATTGAGTGTTGCAAAGCTTCCTGACGTTATGTTTGGTTCCTCGGTATCATTCTTGATGAGAATTTCTCCTTCATTCATTGTATTAGTCAAATCAAAAGGACGATATAGAGGAATTTTAGAATTCTTAGAAAGCTCAAACACAATTTTCAAACAATTTTGTTTGAAAGATCACAAAATCTTCCTAAAAATGTTGTACACAGTGTAATTCAATCTGACGTCACTTATTTCCCCGCTATATGGATATCAACATGTTGTTCTCTTCTGATACCACTCTCTAGGGTATATGACAAAGTAAGTAGTATTATACATGAAAAAATAGTCCTAATGATAAGCCGTTGCTTGATTTGAGTTACTTTATATCGTTTTGTGTGTGTCTTTAGTTTTCCTTCAATTACACGGTGATGTTCCTGATGTCTTTAAAACTAGACTATTTCTTGTCTCTGATCATTCTACATATTATTTTGGTAATTATGATAATATTTGGATTCCATTCTGTCTATCAGTCTGGTCAGACTTCATAATAGATTTATATATATATATATATATATATATATATATATATATATATATATATATATATATATATATATATATATATATCTTTCCCTATCTATCTCTTTCTTTCTTTCTTTCTTTCTCTTTAGAACACAGTCATTATTTAAATTTGGAATTTTCCTACATTGAGCCATATATCTACCAAATATATAGGATCCATCTTCATTACTTTGTGTGAAATCGTCCTTTAAACGGCTTCCGACTAGATCAACTTAGTATTATTTTTAGGAGAGATGATGCCCTTGCCTATGTTTGCATCGTTGGGAAATCGTGACCAATTACGTGTATTTCAGCGTGCTCCTCATGGGGTAAGAAAGGTGATAGTATCAACTAATGTGGCAGAAACGTCGGTGACTATACCTAATATAACTTACGGTATGCCTACTTATATAGATAAACTTGTAATATATTCTGTTCATTTTACTATGCAAAGTAATATATGCTCCACAACTTAAAGGTTTTTGCCCAGTGATTTTGAGTTTAGCTTCCTACATACATACCTCAATGCTTAATAACTTAATTGTGAAATCAATAAAAATAAGCCCTTTAGCTGCGAATGCCCGTAACCGAAATTCAATGTATTTTGGAGCATGCGTTGATTATGTTCAGTGTTCTGATGTTTCATTCTACCTGGACAATAAAATGATAAGATAATATTTTAGTAATATTTTTGTTGAAACTACGTCGATACAAAGTATATATAAAAGCATTCACCTAAAAAAAGCACTTGCATTTTGAGACTCGGGTTCAAAAAATTGTTTCCAAGCTTCACTGTAAAAAATGAATTAAAGTAAATTGCTCGTAATATATTTGGTTATTAATGTTAATAACGACTAATACAATATTTTATTTTATACATGCTTATCGTTATCGGTATTGCCTTTACTGTAGATTTGAATGCAAGATTTTTCATAGAACCATGATGATAGTAACAACAAGCAACCTGTATTATTCAAGTCTGCTTCATATGGTAATCTGTGTACATGTACAAACACACACAAATACACACCTATAAATAATTTTTTTTATATACACACTTGCATTTACATATTTGTATACCAAAAGGCACTGCCAAAAAATGAAAAGAACATGGGACAGCTATGGGAATGATAGAGGACGTTGCAAAAATAAGTTTAAAAATTATTAATTTTCTCCTCCAGGTTTTTATTAAGGGTCGAGTTAGGATAATTTTGCCTATTCAGTGATGAAAGTGAGGGAAATCTAATTGAAGTGTGAACCATGAGATAAGACTCCAACAGATTTCATGTTTTCATCTTCCGTACCAACTTGGTTATGCAAGCGCAAAAACCATGTGGGTCCGTTAAACCACGCCCGAGTAACCAAGGGTTGAAAAGTATGTCAAAGTTTCAATAATGAAAATTAAATTAAAAGATGAAGGAGGATGAGTCTTTTCATCAGTAAACATAACTATTAGTATCATAATATGTTTGTTTCTTGACTTGTTGTGGTTTCTATTAATTTTATCACTATATAATTTTCTCATTGGGCAATGATGGAAGTAACAGCAACGAATTTCTATTAGGTAAGAGTGCTTTATATGGCAATATGCTAGTAAACAGCACAACATAAAACTGGTCTCAAGTCTGAAAATAAAAATATTATCAAGATTTCTCTTAATTTAGTTTTTTTATTCGTTTTTTTTTTAGATTATCTCGATGAATGCTTACATCCTTGCACTTGATGAGAACCAAGATTGTCGCCGAGTGTCACTCGGATCAAATGGGGGCACCACACGATTAATACCGTTTTGTTCGACATTCCTAAGCAATACTGACTGAAAAATAGAGCTGATACCAAATACTAAAAAATGAAAGAGTGAAATTTCGATGTAAAATGGAAACTCAGTTCCTCCATCCAAAATTTTCCATCTTTTTTTTTTTTTTTTTTTCCGTGAAAAGGTAACGCGTACACATACAAAAACGGGTCGAAGAGATGAAAAATATTAAAAGACAATTTGCTTGTCTTTTCTTTTGAAAGGGCAGAATGTATATGTGAAACAGTAGTTGAGTTCCTAAAATAGGATCCATTGTATATTTAAGTCTTGTTAATCTATCCATAAATGTTTGTTAACATCAGAAAAGAAACACGTAAACATATAAAATGCAAATTTTTTGAACCTGACAATATTTGGAAGAATTTTTTGGGTATAATCAGACATCCAATGTGTATTGCATTTTACAGTGAAAAGGCCAAAGACTTTTCGGGTGAGGGCCCAACAAAAACTTTTCCTGAGTGTTTCAACTCGGTCCCTAAGCTGTGAGACAAAAAATCTAAAGCATCACGTCATAGTTCTCAGATTGGCTGATGCTAGATGTATCGCACCGACACACTCAATTATATAAAGTAGACTTTGTATTTCTAATTGTCAACAAAAGTAGTTTTTTTTTTTGCTTTGTAAAATTCAATTTTTCAGATATGTTTTTTTTCTGCTACTATATGCTGGCAACTCTGCTGGCTACTCTGCTACTATATATGGCAAGCCTCAAAATCTACTTTATAGGTAGCCCACGTCATTGCTATCAACTGACGATATATGAAAAAAAATATTACTCTCCTTTCCGAAGTTTTTAATTTCCTCAGCCCTCTTACTTTGCATTGTGATAAGATCTGGCCACCTTACCCTGAAAGTAAGATCCTGTTCAAGTAATTTAAATCCTCTTTTTGAAATTCAGGCAAGTGGGCTATCTTCATAGTTTCAAATGCTATTGAAATAAAATTTATGTTTCCGGTGATTGTTTGGTAAAAATGGGCCACCCCATGAACACTTACATAGGAAACGAGATGTGATGTTTGCTTTTTTCCCTTTCCCTGTAAGATTGGGAACCCCCCTTTGACTTAGTGCTAAAATGTCTTTCGGTTGGATTATTGGATAATTGCCAGTTGTAGAGGTAGCTATACAGCAAGGTTGTATAACACTTTTTTGGCCAACCATTATCGTTTACATTTAATCAGTAACTCCCTTCCCTCTTGTAAAATAGACTAATAAACCCCTCCTCCTTTCCTTCTAGATCAAAATCTTTGGTACGGCCCTCTTGAGCAAATACAAAAAAAGGATTATCCAGAAACTGTGTTATTTCATGAGTCGAGAAACCGTCAGTTCGTGCCAAAAATTATTTCCCTTCTATCTTCTTCTATACTAATTCTTTCCAAACTAACTACTTCTATATACTACTATCTATACTACTTCTATTCTAACTAATCCCTTCTGTAGTAATTTCTCTTCTTATTTTTTCCAGTTGTTGATTCTGGTTTTATGAAGCTACGCTGCTACGACCCAGAAACAAGGATGGATACTCTTGGAGTAGTTCCTGTATCAAAAGCGTCGGCAACACAACGGGCAGGTAGAGCAGGTCGAACACGCAGAGGAAAGGTTTTCAGGTTAGCCTACACTGATTTTTTGCTATTTCTTTTTTTTTGCAATCAAAGGAAATACTTTTCAAAATTTCTGATAGTGTTTGAATGAAGAGCCTATGTTCAACTACAAGCCAATGTCTGCTTCTAACTTTATTTTATGCTTTAGCCGTTTTTAAATGTAGCAACGCTATATTTCAGTAATGCAGAACGTATTTAGTTTAAGGGAAGATACAATCCCCTGATCTGCGTGTTACGAAATCTAAGAACAGGGCAAGAAAAATCCAAGCTCACAAAAATGGAATAAGATCGTTCTGTCTTTATGCTATCTTTAAATTATTTCAGCTTTTAAAATAATATACCATATCTGTAAAGTATTTAAATAATAGAAATGTTACATATGTTATTATATTTCTAATAATAGAAATATAATTCAACTGTTGGAAATAAGTCAAAATTTGATAAGTAAAAATTTAGTCCCTTTCAGGTTTCAGCTATTTCTAAAATCTAAATATGTTATTTTTTTTCGTTGTTTTTCCTAATTCGGGGTATGCCATTGGGATTTAATTGTTTTCATTACTAAGAGCATTATACTTAGAAGTGGGCTGACATTTAATTCAAACTTAATTTTACTTGTTTGTTTCTCCCACCTTTTTTCACACTTCAGTTTATTTAAAAAATTTTACCGTTTAGAAGCAATATGACTAAGTCCATAAATTAATCAGCGAAGAAATTTCAATAAGTATATTATGATTAGGGTTCATATAATTAATAGGGATTAGGTTTATTAGGATTAATATTATACTTCAATAAGAATTTTAATAAGTTTTTGTGTGTGTTTCCTTATGTGCTTAGATAGTGATCAAACAAATCGGCTTCGAAAAAAAATAGAGTTCAGTGGGTTTTTTTTGTATAAATTTAATTATAAGCAATATCCTTCTGAATGTATACCGCAATTTCGGAGCGCAAGACAACGTGATCTTGGAAATGATATTCACCCATCCGCCAGATATCTTAATAATTTATTTAAGGAAAAAGATGTGGAGAAAAAAGAAAGAAAAATGGCCTTTGTCCAATATCTGAGGAAATGAAAAAAGATATTTCCAGTTTTGTTTACATTTGTGATGAATTAAATAATTTGGGTTCTAAATTGTTTCATAGTAAATCCTTGTGAGAAAATGGTGAAAAACAAAGAGTTTTAAATTAAAGAATTTGGCAGTTCATTTATGCTGTGCTTCAACTTAGAATTTGGTATACTACTAAAGAACAAAGAGTTGGCCTGATATAGTATGGTAATGCAATGAGCTATTAGTAATAGTAGTAGCAGAAGTAGTGTACGCAATAGCCTTTCGGTTGCTACACATTACCACTGCTACGTATACGTCGTCGCTGGAAGCTGCCAGAGGCTGAAACCCCCAATGAACATTACTCGTCACTGTTATCATGTTTAAGGAGTCGGATTTACCATCTCAGATCTCCAAGAAATCCCCAAAGATTTGAGTCGTTGTTTTTTAATTTCATCCCAACCGAAGGCCCATTGTAATATCAGGCATATAGCTAAGCTTTAACTTTGTTTGATAACTAATATGTATCTAACTTTATGCCATTTACATTTGCTTATTTCAAAGTTTCCAGAATAATAAAAATTAGTTTACCCTACATTTTCTTTATAGACTTTACACAGAAGAATCTTTTCACTCTTTGTTAAATAGCAACCCTCCAGAAATGCAAAGGACTGACATTAGTCAAGTTGTTCTACAGTTAAATGCCCTTGGGATAAAGAATGTTCTTCGTTTTGATTACTTATCACCACCCCCATCTAAGAACTTGGCATCTGCTTTGGAGCGTCTTCACGCTCATGGTGCTATTGATGATAGCTGTAATTTAACAATGCCTTTGGGTTTACATCTAGCAGAACTACCTCTTGACCCAAACCTCGGAAAGATGCTTATTAGTTCAGGTTTGTCTTAGTTCCATCTCTTTTGAATTCAAATTTGAAAATATTTTTCAAAAAGGAAGATTTTCAAAATAAAGTAATTAGCCCTATTGAAACCTAAGACAGGGAGAAATAAAATCATGAAATAATTCAAATTTGAAACAAATAGGAATTGAACATAAACGTAACAGAAACTTGAAGAAACGTATTGATGAAGAAACGAATCATAAAATACACAAAAATTAAGATGAGTAATCAAATCCAAATTAAAACGAATAAAAATGTCAAACTTTTAGACAGATCCGATACATGCACTTGTTGGCCCCACAACCCCACCCTCTAAATACGAAATATGAAGTCTCTTTGCCTTTCTTTAACCTCTCAAAGTATTAGCTTGACCCTGACAAGTCGTCCCCATGATGTTTCAGATGTGCCATTCACCTACTCCTCCCAGTCAAAATTCAAGGTCCGCTTAACCCCCGACATGAGTGGAAATTTCAGATCGGTACTCCAGAAATGTTCATGAGATAATGCAGAAACGCTATCTTAATAACCCGGATAAATGTGATTTCTAATGGTGGTACGTTGCTGCTTCACTGGGAATAGATTTTAGTCCAACAAGGGCTTTTAGTGCCAACATTTTAAACAGACTAGAAACCAAAATCCTGAGAACCGTTCCTTCTGTCCTCCCTCAAGCTAAAAATTGGATGCAATTGCCTCTCCCCTTACGCATTCTGTGAATTTAACAGCTTGATCTTCAATGCTGTTCCCAGTATATTGCATATTCGTTGTTTTGATCGCCTTCCAACACGGATTTCCTCGAGATTCACCGTGCTACTTAACCGTGTATAGATTTTAGGTCCTACAGGGGCTTATAGTCTGAGGCGTTTAGATGGATCGGAGAAAAAGGTTGACCCCACCCCACCCCCCACACACATTCCCCTTTCTTCAAGTCCCAGTTTTTAAAAAATTGAACTCGACTTAGTTCTCTAACGTTCCCTGAAATTTTCAACTTGATGCCCAAGCCATTCTTAGATTTATCAGAAACGCCATTTTATAGTCTGGTACTAAATTGTGTCTTTTCATTTACCTTGCTACTTAGACGTGAATAGATTATAATTTCCATATATATGTGTGCTGCAAAAGCTTTTAGATGGATCAGAGACATCACATTTTTAGCCATTCTCCCACTCCCCCACAAATTGAAGTCCCTGTACCACCCCTTACCCTACCCAAGAGGTTTAAGTGTTGCTTCCAACTGCTGCTTCCAACTGCTGCTGCTTGATTTTTGAATTGAAATGGAATGGTTGTGGGCTTCAAGTCAAGGCTAATTGTTGCAAAAGCCAAGATAGATAGTCCAATTGAGTGAGAAGCCAACCTGGCATTAATTCCCTCCTTATTAGGATTGTATAAAAGGAGGTTAGTTCATTTGTTAATAGATATGTCTACCTATTATCCGTCCATACATCATTGCTAGGGCAGTAGAACCAAGGTAGATAGTCATAGAGCTAATATAGTGATAGAACCTATAGTTTTCCAAGTGTTTGATTAATTTGGCCTGGGTAAACGGCGGAAGTATGCGGGTGCCTCTCTTATTGGACCAATACACGGTTTGTTATCTTTTAGCAAGTCACGCCTACCAAGAGTCTCAGACAGGTTGACCAAGAATTTAAAATTGACATAGGACCATTGGATTGCCTGGAATGAGAGGTAAACAAGGGACGCTTACCTATGGTCTTAGGCAGGTTGAACCAAGAATTTAGAATTGAAACACGAGACCGTCAATTTTGCCTCGAATCAGAGGCGAACAAGCGTCTAAAGTCAAAATGGGGCCATTCTGCAATGAGCGTCAGGCAAGGCAATTGATTCAATTTATAAACTAAGACATTTGCTAGACTAATAAAAAAGTTAATTTAATGTTAGTTGAACAACAAGTTGACTGAAATTGCTAAGGGGAATAAGAGTTCAAAGCCTACAAGGGCCTCCTATCTGCCTCGAATGTTATGCAAGTGAACTTGCAATTATAAACTAAGACAGTTGCGCTCACAAAAAGTTCAACTATCTGTGCTTGTGTCTTGGGTTTGACTGTCTTTGCTTTTTCACGAACTCAGGTAGTTTTACCAACAAAAATGCCCAGATAGTCAGTAAAATAGTATTAACCCAGACTAGGTAGGTGAGGGGAAAAAAGGAGGGTCCACTTGACCCCCCGACATGAGTTGGGAATGTCAGATCAGTCCTCCAGAAATATTCATGAAATAATGCAGATACGCTATCTTAATAACCCGGATAAATGTGATTTCTAATGGTGGTACATTGCTGCTTCACTGGGAATAGATTTTAGTCCAACAAGGGCTTTTAGTGCCAAACATTTTAAACAGACCAGAAACCAAATCCTGAGAACCGTCCCTTCTGTCCTCCCTCGAGCGAAAAATTGGGTGCAATTTGCCTCTCCCCTTACGCATTCTGTGAATTTAACAGCTTGATCTTCAGTGCTGTTCCCAGGATATTGCATATTTGTCGTTTTGATTGCCTGGCAACACGGATTTCCTAGAGATTCACCGTGCTACTTAACCGTGTATAGATTTTAGGTCCTATTGGGGCTTATAGTCTGAGACGTTTAGATGGATCGGAGAAAACGATTGACCCACCCTCCTCCCACTCTTTCCCCTTTCTTTAAGTCCCAATTTTTAAAAAATTGAACTCGACTTAGTTCTTTAACGTTCCCTAAAATTTTCAACTTGATGCCCAAGCCATTCTTAGATATATCAGAAACGCTATTTTATAACCTGGTGCTGGTACCAAATTGTGTCTTTTCATTTACCTTGCTACTTAGAAGTGAATAGATTATAATTTCCAGTTATATGTATGCTGCAAAAGCCTTTAGATGAATCAGAGACATCACATTTTTAACCAATCTCCCCCTCCCTCCACAAATTGAAGTCCCTGTGCCACCTCATACCCTACTCAAAAGGTTTAGCTGCTGCTTCCAAGCCATTACTGGGATATTGTAAACACTTTAATTTTATGGCCTGGATATTCATAGTTTATTTAGATTTACCTTTGCCCCTTGTCCCAAGTTTAAATATGTAGCCTATTTGACCCCCAATGCCCCTGAAAGTTTCAGCTTGATGTTAAAACCGTTTCTAAAGAAATTATAGATACCCTATTTTCTTAAACTGGGTACATATAGTGTCTTTTGATTAATATTCCTACTTCACCATGGATAGATTCTAGTCCTGCAAGGGCTTAAAGTACGAGATTTTTTTTAGCAGATTTGAGACAAAATATGTTTAGCTCTTCTTCGTTCCCTCCTCTAAGTTAAAATTCGAGGTTCATCTGGCCTTCTCCTCCTTAGAAACTTCCCCAAAGGTTTCGATTTGTTCTTCCAAGGCTATATAACTAATTCGATCGGATGTTTTTGGGGAAAAGAGGGTTCAGGGACGGGGGCTAGTTGCCATCGGTTCACTTTTGACTCTTAAAAACGAAATTACAACTTTCAATTTCTAATCATTTGAGTCCCTCCGAAGTTTATACGACCACCTCTTCCATAAAAATCTTTTCCCCTTGGCATAAGTTAAAACCTTTCCCCTGGGATGGACGGGGGTATGTTGAACCCAAGTAGTTTGTCATCTGATCGTTGGACTATTTCGAACTTAATGGCGATCACAAAATTTGGTCAGATAGATTTTGGGAAACGAGGGTGTGTGGGGGGGGGAGATGCCCTTTTTTCACTTTTGATGACTTTTAAAAGGTAACTAGAACTTTCGATTCCCAATCAAATGAGCCATCTCTGAAGTTTATACGACCAACTCTTTCATTAAACCTTATATGCACGCTGTGTCGACCCCAGAGTTTTCGTTTTTTCATCTTTAAGGTGTTTTGAACAAAATGGCTGTGTCACGATGTTGATCGGATGTATTTGGGGAAAAAAGGCTTTGGGGGGGGGGGTCTAGTGGCCCTCTGATCACTTTTGATCTTAATAAGGGCACTTGAATTCCAATTAAAAATCGAATGAACCCCCTTCGAAGTTTGTACGACTATCTCTTCCATAAAAACCTTATATGCCCCTGGGGCATAATTATTTACAAGACTTGCCCCCAGGTTCTGAGGGATGTGCTATCTCTGGGGCTTTTGTTGTATGATCTTTGGTCTATTTTAAAAAGAATGGATATATAACTGATTCTATCGGACGTTTTTGGGGAAAAGAGGGTTGGGGGGGGGGGGCTAGTTGCCGTTGGATCGCTTTTGACTCTTAAAAACGAAATTTCAACTTTCAATTTCTAATCATTTGAGTCCCCTCCGGAGTTTACACGAACACCTCTTCTACAAAAAAAAATTATATGCCCCTAGGGCGTAACTTCCAACCCTTCCCCCGGGATCGGGGGGGGGTATGTTGACCTCGAAGTTTTGTTATCTGATCATCGGACTATTTCAAACAAAGTCACTATCCCCAAATTTTTGATCGGATGAACTTGGGGAAAAGAGGGTGTATGGGTGGGGGGGAATCCTCTGATCATATTTGACTCATAAAAAGATAACTATAACTTTCAATTTCCGATCAAATGAGTCAATTCGGAAGTATTTACGACCTGTTGGTACGATATGCTGGTAGCCTGAATACGCGTTGTGTCTTTTAATTTTGCTCTATCTTATCTTATAATCAAAATTCAATGCCCAATTGCCATCCCTCTCTGTCTTTAGATCTTCCTAAAAACTTCAGGCTGATACCCCAAGCCGTTCCCGAGCTATTGCAGATTCACTGTTTTGATAACCTGGTAACACCTAGTGTCTTCGAATTCACTTTGTTACTTGACGGCTCATAGATCTTAGTGCCAGGATACAAAAGTTTCAAGCCAAATTTAGTGCCGGAATAAAAGTCGGATACAAAAGTTGTTTAGCCCTTTCATCCTAAATCGGATACAAACTTTGAATTATCCTTGCACCACCCTCCCTCTTCCTTTCCCCAACAGCAATTAGACGTTTCGACTCCATATCCAAAACTATTTTTGAAATATTCTGAATATGCTAATTTGGTTACCTTGGTACACATAGTACCTTCTGACTTTCCTCTGGTCCCAATTGCTTCAGTATCCTTATGGCCTAAGGACGGAAAGATATAAGTTTTGTTCTGATTAGAAATAATGTTGGTGTTGCTCGAGCCTTTTTTCTGAAGGGGCGAGGTAACTGTGACCCCTAACTATATTTTCAAACTAGATTCTTCTTAGCCAAGTTTCAAACTCATCAAAATAATCATGGCTTTTGGCCGATTTCGGTCTTTCCAACATCCTCCCCTCTAAGCCAAATTTATTGGTCACTATAACCCATGCTACAATCCTTAGTAATTTCAAGCAAATGGAAAAAAAACAACGTATTTTTGTATTAGAGTCCACTTGGTCTATGGACTTGCCGTTTTGATTTTCTAATTCTTCAGAGAAAAAGAATGTTAGCCCTTATTTTGGGCCGCATTTCCCTCCGAATCAATATTCTTTTCGATTTTATTTCCAATGCTAATTGAAGATCCTTGGTCCAAGGACTTTTATAATTTTAACCTAATTAAGATTTCCGGGGTGTGTGTTTCTAACTTTTTTTTTGAAGGGGGGAGGTTCCCTTGGCCCAGGAATTTGAGTTTAAGTTCCAAGCCTTTAGTAGAAAGAGGTTTGGGCCCCCTTTTCAGGCCCCATCTTAAGGTAAACCAGTTTTGTTCTCATTTTTTAATTGTGCATTAAGTTCTCTTAGCACAGAAACTTACAGATATAATTTTCAGTCCGTTCAGAAAATTAATGCTTATTCACCCTTGTAGACCATTTGTTGACCCTTTTTGTGCGGGGGAACTAATCTAAATAATTTCTAAGACCACACTGCTTTTCCATTTACGAAAAATTGAGCAAAGAAAAAACGGGTTTAATTTCGACAAAGCAGTGAACAAAAAATAAGATATAAAAACTACACTTTAACTAAAAAAATTAAAATACTCCGAATATTTCGGCCCCATGTCCGGGAGCCTTTTTCAACGGAAAAAAGAAAATTACAACCGACAATTTAAGACTTTTTTAAGACATCACAAATAAAAAAAAACCTCGACAACTAAAACACAACACAACGTCGTGTTTTTTTTTTGTTTGTTTGTGATGTCTTAAAAAAGTCTTAAATTGTCGGTTGTATTTTTTTTCCGTTGAGAAAGGCTCCCGGACGTGGGGCCGAAATATTAGGAGTATTTTTATTTTTTTAGTTAAAGTGTAGTTTTTATATTTTATTTTTTGTTCACTGCTTTGTCGAAATTAAACCCGTTTTTTCTTTGCTCAATTTTTCGGGAACTAATCTGTATTTTTTTTTTCCTTTTGCATTCGCTTCCCCATTACCCAAAGGACCTACAGATATAAGGTTTGAGCCGTTTTTTGGGGGGGGGGGGGCAGTTTAACCTCAAAACATTTTTTTTGTTCATTATGCACCTGTTGTCCCACGGACTTTCGGATGTAACCTTTAAACTAACCAGGGACGAAATGTATGTTGCTTCATCTCTTGCCCCTGTAACACCCTCGTTCTTGCAAATAATGTATATTTTTATTGACTCACGTAGCAAATTCTTGAAGTTACAATCCAATGGGACACCCAAAATCGATAAGCCCCTTTTTTCTACTAATGAACTATCCGTAATCTACGGTCATTGCTCCAGAGATTCTAGTGGCTATTTCATTTCAGGAGGCATATTTATTGTACTTTTTTACTATTAAAATTTACCTCAAAATTTCGATCCGATATCATTTAGCGTTACAGCGTGACCAAGTAGCAAAAAAAAGTAGGTGGCGCGGATTCTGCTCCAGTCATTTTTAATTCTCGAAAAAGCGCTATAGAACTTACGATTTACAATTAAATGAGCCATCTCCGAAGACTTTATGACTACCTCTTCCATACGAAGTGGCTGGATGAAAAAAAAAAGATAAATGAAAGGTTTTTTTATTGAGGCAGCGCCACAGTGCTGCCTCTGACATTAAAGAGATACGATCCAGCTAAGTCTATAGACGAAAATTATTTTTAAAAGCTGATAATCGTAAGGGGGATTAGCTTCTTGAGAAAAGGTGTTCCAGTCGTCTTGCTTCCATGGAATTTTACTCAATAGACAGTCCAAATTGTATCTTCAGAAGATCTTTCCAATGTGGCACTTACCCTGTACTGGCTTGTAAGGGTTGATAGATTGTGTGAAAATAGGTCCCGTCGGTCGACGGGACCTATCAATCAATTAAGAAGCGCCCAAAGGATTTTTACATACCGGGACTGTAAGGTCCCGTCGGTCGCGAAAGGGTTAAACTGACTAATTCAGAATAACATGCACTTTGTTCACAATCATACAATGGTTAAATGAAAATAACACGAAATGTTTATATAGTTTCTTCAAAATAACAATTAGAAATTTTGTTGATAATATTTATCAGGATTATTTCGGTTTTAAGAGATTGACAAAAAAAAAATCTATATTTTTTATAAATTTCTATAACATCTTCTGATTCATAGTAAATTTATATAAGATACTATAATGATCGGAATACAAAGGCTGGTATAAACAGTCTTTCTGAACCAGAAGATTTTATGATATATTTATCTACGATGATTGTTATTTTTCTTTATAACAATAATTTTACAAGTTAAAAAACATTTTTTGTTAAATTGTATTTTTATCCCTCGCAACCCCAAATGGGGTCGCGACCCATAGTTTAAGAAGCCGTGATTTACATGATACAAAAATAATCTGAGATCACGAGAAATGAATTTGTGAAGGGAGTCGGGGTGGACTTTGGAATTCAGAAGTATTTTCCCATGATCTAATTTAGGCTATTGTTCAATTTCTGGTAGTTTAATTTGTTTATGAAAAAGGAAATATAGCTTCTCAGAGGTCGGTCTATCCTTTTGCTGACAAGATACCTAGTCCACACTCATGGAACTTAAAAGATTAAGAGGGCATTTTGACTTAACAATAGAAGGTTCAAATTGTATTTTAATATGACCAAGAATAAAAGGACAAAACGTTACTCCGTGCAATAACCTATTTTGAACATCTGGAATGACTACTATCTAGTGCTTAATGCTGAAAAAAAAAGAAATGTATGGGTTTAAAAGTAGAAGGAACCGTAACATGACGTTTAAAATCTATAGACATTCGATATTTAAAGAAAAATTCCGAAGTTGCAGCTTGTGGTGCAGTTATTTTCTACTATCCGTCCGGCTTATATATATATAACTGCTCAAATTTCGTGGAAATGCATGTGAGAGATTTTTAAGTCTTTTTAATTTTTGACAATTATATATATATATATATATATATATATATATATATATATATATATATATATATATATATATATATATATATATATATATTGAGTCGAGGCACATACTGTTCAGCCCATGTCGGCACCAAGGATATGTTTGAACCACATTCGGCCAGTGTCTACGATCTTCTATTAGAGGCCGAGCGATTTCCAGCCTTAATTTGTTCCATTTACGTCCGTCCTTCTGGAACACTCCTAGAGGCACCAGGTGTTTCTTCACAGTGGGATGGCATGATTTAGTTTGGCCTCCTAGCTGTCCCCTTCCCACGTCCAATGGGAAGGAGGGTTGAAATTCAAGGGACTGGCGGGTCAAGTATACTTATCGTTGGGAATTGACTCAATATATGTAGTTGGGGACGTGCTGAGTCATTTTCTGAGTAGATGCTAAAGATTACTGATTTTAAGGGATAAATTTTTTTAAGGAGATATACCGCTGTTCCAAGTATCTTTTGGAGTCCTCTTCGAGAGACCTAATAGAATGCTTTTAGGGAGAATGGTGGGGAAGTGAGGAAGGCAGTGACTTAGATTTTTGAGTTTATTGCTTTTTTATGGGGGGTGGGGTGTTGTTTTACATATACGGTCTCTGAATTTTAAATACACGCATGTATCTACATATGTATATTTTTAGCTAAGAGAAAAAATAATATATGTTTGATTTTGTGTGGTATTAAATAAAAAAAAACAAGTTTTTTTAACGGAAAGTAAGGAGCGACATTAAAACTTAAAACGAACAGAAATTACTTCGTATATGAAAGGGGCTGCTTCATCATCAACACCCCACTCTTTACGCTAAAGTTCCACTCTTTCTCTTAACTCTACTTTTTAAAACAGTAAAAAACTCTAGCGTAAAGAGCGGGGCGTTGGTGAGGAAGCAGCCCCTTTCATATACGAAGTAATTTCTGTTCGTTTTAAGTTTTAATGTCGCTCCTTACTTTCCGTTAAAAAAACTTGTTTTTTTTTAATTTAATTTCTGAACGTTTTTGAATCAATGCATGTTTTTATTTTGGCTCTCCGCAGATGAATAATCAAAACGAAATTTGCATATTTATTTTTTGGCTAAATGGCTTTCTCATAGTTTTGATCGAATGATTTTGAGAAAAAAAGGAGCGAAGGAGGAGGCCTAGTTGCCCTCCGATTTTTTGGTTACTTAAAAAGGCAACTAGAACTTTTAATTTTTTACGGATGTTTTTATTAGTAAAAGATATACGTAACTTAAAAATTAGCTTACGTAACGAACTTCTGTATTCTCATTTTTTTATTACTTATATGAAGGGGTTCACCCTCTCGTCAGTACCTCGCTTTTTGCACTAAAGCTTAAATTTTGTCCGAATTTCTTAAGAATGACCCCTGAATCACAAAAGTCGTAGAATAAATTGTTGAAATTACTAAAAATACTTTAGCGTAAAGAGCGAGGTATTAGGAGGAGGTAAGCCCATCATATGCTATCAGTTGAAAAAACTTTTTCATATTTATTTTTTCATTGTTTTTTTTTAATAATGCTAGAAAGTCTTCGTGACTTTCTATGAGAAATTTCATGAGAAACCTTCATGAGAAATTTCTTCCCCCATGACAAATTCCTCCAAGGAAAGTTCCCCCAACATATTCCTCTCTTCTCAACCCCCTCCCCAACCTAAAAATCCCCCTGAAAACGTCTGTACACTTCCAAATAACCATTACTATATGTAAGCACTGGTCAAAGTTTATAACTTGTGGCCCCTCCCCCGGGGACTCTGGGGGAGTAAGTCGTCCCCAAAGTCATAGTTATAAGGTCTTTTGACCGCGTTGAATAAATTGGCTATCTCAGAATTTTGATCTGGTGACTTTGGGAAAATAATTAGCGTGGGAGGGGGCCTAGGTGCCCTCCAATTTTTTTGGTCACTTAAAAAGGACACTAGAACTTTTCATTTCCGTTAGAATGAGCCCTCTCGCAAGATTCTAGGACCACTGGGTCGATACGATCACCCCTGGAAAAAAAAAACGAAAAAAACTTACAAATAAACACGCATCCGTGATCTGCCTTCTGGCATGGCAAAAAATACAAAATTCCGCATTTTTGTAGATAGGAGCTTGAAACCTCTACAATAGGGTTTTCTGATACGCTGAATCTGGTGGTGTGATTTTCGTTAAGATTCTATGACTTTTAGGGGTTGTTTCTCCCTATTTTCTAAAAAAAAGGCAAATTTTTCCAGGATCGTAACTTTTGATGGGTAAGACTTAACTTGATGAAACTTATATATTTATAATCAGCATTAAAATGTGATTCTTTTGATGTAGCTATTGGCATCAAAATTCCATTTTTTAGAGTTTTGGTTACTATTGAGGCGGGTCGCTCCTTATTGCAGTTCGTTACCGCGAACTGTTTGATTTAAGAAGATACTTGGCTTAGGACTGAACTTTTGTCGGGAAAAAAAGAACTTACTAGTGACTTATTTCTGACCGTGTTTGACCGTGTTTCTAATTTTCAGCATATTTGAATTAAAATTCTCTTTTTAATACAAAGATTATTATTCATATATCAGCTATAAAAGTATCATAGTTCTGAAATTTAAGACATTTCCAATTGTTACACACAGTGCGCTTTTATCTCCACTGAAAAATGCTTTATCTTCCATGAAGACGCGTCACCACCAAAAATGTTTGAGGCAAGGGTAACAGAATTTACCAATTGACCTGTCATTTCTACCAACCAAGACCAATATTTTGTAAAATCGTGGTGAGATCTCAGTAAATTCACACAGTAAATTCATTAACAATCACGGCTTAATGTGCCGCAATATCACGGACTCAGTGTACTTAGAGCCCTTCTGAACCCTTTAGGGGGGGGGGGGTCTTTCTATATCTGATGCCTTAGTTCCGTCGTACAAGGTTTGCATAAGCCAACAATGATACTGACTGTGGATTTTGAAGGAATTATTACAATTATTTCCTTCTTTGTTAATTTTTAATTAACAAATCTTAAGATAGTATCTTTTTATTATAATTTTCTGATTTGGGTTTACAATCGTTTACTACTGGCGGTATTTGAAGCAAGTCAACTACAAATCCAAGTCTTTGTTGATTGTAGTAGATTTGCTTTAAGTACCTTAAAAGCTGTAGATGTAAAAACGAGTTTTACCGAAAAAAAAGTATAGTTTTAGACCGAAATTTTCATGGGTGTTTATGGACCTTATGGGAGAACTCCCCTTCCTTTTGCAGATATGCTCGTAAGCATAGCAAGCTGTGTTTACCAGTATGTCTAAGAATGTTTTTTTTTTTCTTATTTTTGTGTGCACCTGTGTGTACATGGGTGTTTATGGACCTTATGAGAGAACTCCCTTCCCTTTTGCATATATGTTTTTAAGCATAGCGAGCTATGTTGACCAGCATGTCTACGAATGTGTTTTTTCTTTCTTATTTTTGTGTGCACCTTTGTGTAAAAGCATACAATGATTTTTCAGTTTTTCAGTTTTATTTTTCAGTTTAAATTATAACTGGAATTTTAGAGTAAGAGGAGACCCGGCAAAACTGACTCATCTGTCGTTAATAGTAGAGTTCTGCCAAGTTGTTACGGGTTGTTTGTGTGCTGCTCTATGGATATAGAGTATGCTTTCTAAAAAGAGCTGAGAATGCAGAATAAAGTGGTTGATTTAGTTGATTTTATAAAGGTTTTTCTTTCAGGTGTATTTTGGATCGCATTATTAATTGATTACCCTTACAGGTGATTTTGGATGTTCTGAAGAAATTGCATCAATAATTGCTATGCTTCAAGTTGAATCTGTTTTCCTAACACCACGTAGTGGGGATGAATTCACTCGTGCAAGGAAAGCGCAAAGACAGTACAAAGTGGCAGAAGGAGATTTAATAACCTCGTTAAATGTTCTTAGTGATTATGAAGATAGTGGAGAATCGTCACAGTGGTGTTCCAGTAACTTTTTTAACAGAAGAGCTCTTCAAAGAGCTGTAAAGATTAAAGCCCAATTGATTGGAATACTGAAAAAATTTGAAGTCCCTGTTGTACAGTGTAGAGGTAAGCTGATGTGTAAAAAAAAGAAGTTCAGAAATGAAAAACTTTGCTTTTTTGTTTATTGTGCATAGTTTGCAAATTAAGTAGTGAGACAATTATCAACTACCAAAGCAATAGTGTTCTTTCTATTTGTTTTTTTTTTTACTTTTGTTTATCATAGAAACTCAATATGATATTCTTTTACACCATACTTACCCCTTTTAACCCGTAAGTTATATTTTTTTTGTGTCCTGAATGTAACTGAAACTTCCCCTTTTCAGTGCGTGCTTCTCCTTGGAGAAAACAAGAAAGGCTCCTAAAAAGAAAGGCTAATAGAAGAAAGGCCACAAGAAAGGCGAATAAAGCAAGATGATCTTCAAATTATAATGAATAAAGGGGCTAATTTCCGTCTTTCTCGTCATCTGAAACCATCGAGTGTTCTTGATGGCTTGGAAAATGATTTTGATTTATTTATTGATAAGTGGTGTAAGAAAGAGAATAAAAATAAAGAGAGTTTTCAAAGTTGGAAGAATTTAATTATTAGTAGAATAAGAAATAAAATATATTCTAACTTAAAAAATAGTAACACTAAATCATTATTTTATAATGCAAAGATTAAACAAGCAATTGCTAATCTAAAGAATGAATTTGTAATTGTGCCAGTGGATAAAGCTAATAATAATTTTGCCATAATTTGTCAGAAGCTGTATTGTGATATCTTAAAAAGGGAGTTATGCACAACTAATGTTTACGAAAAGGTAAATATAGAGGATGAGAATTTAATTGAAAAGACTGAAGAAATACTTTTTAAAAATTTTAATATTAAAATAAATGACAATGATAAAAAGTTCCCTTTCCTATATTGGACTGTAAAATTTCATAAGAATCCCCCTAAACCACGGTTTATTGCTGGAGCAGCTAAATGTCCAACCCGCATTGCTGCTACTGACCTTTCTTTAATTTTAAAGGAAATTGTAAATAAACTTAAAACCTATTGTTCTGGTATTAAAAAATTTTCGAATTTTAATTCATACTGGAGTGTTAATAATTCACTGCAGGTGATAGATTCTTTAACAATGGTTTCAGCTAAAAGAATTGAGTCTTTCGATTTTGCGACAATGTATACTAATTTATCACTTAATGTAGTGTTTGATAATTTAAAAACTGTTATCAAGAAATCTTTCCTCTTATCTAGTAAAAGGTTCTTAAAAATAGACATTTATAATAAAAAAGCCATATGGACAAATTGCTTTAATACTACAGTTAACTTGAGATGTTACAGCTTGGATATGATTTTTGAGTTATTGGAATTTGTTTTATACAATACTTATATAAGATTTGGGGGTGGTTTGTACAAGCAAATTGTGGGAATTCCCATGGGGGGGAATGCCAGCCCGTTTATAGCTGACTTGTTTTTAAGTCAACTAGAATATAAATATATGATGGATAAGAATAATCCAATTAATTTAAAACATGCTTTGTCAAATAATAAAAGATATTTAGATGATATTTTGGTCTTAAATTGTAAGGATTTCATTGATATTTCTAAAAATATATATCCATCAGAGCTTATTCTTGAGCCTAGTCATGGCGCTGGTCATGAAGATCATTTCTTAGATTTAAATATTAATATTTGTGATAATAATAAATTAAGTTTTAAAATGTATAATAAAACGGATGATTTTGATTTTGAAGTGATTAGTTTCCCATTCCCTGAAAGTAATATACACTCAAATATCACATATTCAGCGTTTTTCTCACAGTTACTTCGTTATGCAAGGATTTATAGTAATTATATTGATTTTAAAAATAGATGTAAAATCTTAAGCCAAAAATTGATATCAAGAGGTTTTTCTGCAAATAAATTAACTTTGCAATTTAAAAAATTTAGTTTTCATTATAACGAACTTTTAAATAAATATCAAAAGAATTATCTAGAAATACTTAAAGAAATTTTCAACTAATTTCGGAGGTTCGAGAAATGTTGTCGCAGCGCCATTTATTTTGAATTGTGTTTCTAATTGAGCGGATTTTCTTAAAAATTAGCCACATGGTAAAGATGAATTCTATAATTGTTTAGTTCAATCAGGTTTTTTGCAATGTGTTAATATTTGTGATTTGGTAAAATTTATAATATCTAGTTTACCTATTGTTGCTAAAGGGAGGGATATATTAACAGGATAAGCTTGTTTTGGTTTTACTTGGTTGTTTTACATTTGCTGTTTTTTTTCTTTCATAGGCATGTATTTTGGGGGTGATACCTGACGCGGGGATGCCATGGATATTCTGTGGTAGCCACAACACTGTGCTGGGTAGAGAATTTAGAGTGGCGAAACCCTATATAGGCCAGTGTATTCTCCTGATGAGCCCTTATGTTGGGTGTTGCCTCTGAATTATTTGTCTATATTATTTTTTCTATTGTTTGGTAAATGACGACTTATACTTATTGACGACATGACTGCCTGTCCATGGATTATTCTTTATGGTTGATTGTGTGTGGCTATGCTGTTTGACCTATGTGATTGTATGGATGAGTAGGGTTAAGGCCTCATTCAAGTGCTGGTCTATATTAATCACTAATTTAGGAAAACAGTCTTCCTTTTCTCCTTCTGTCTTTTTTTTTTTTTTTTTTTTTTTTTTTTTTTTTTTTTTTTTTTTTTTTTTTGTGTTTGTGCTGTTGCATTGGTGATTTCTCTTTTCATGATACCTTAAGGATATTTGTCATCCCCTTCACCTTGCTACCCGCAATGTTTGATAAATAAGAAGAAAATAACGGTTGTGACAATATATTTTCAGCTGATATATTACAATTTTTTGCTGATTTATTGTCAAGAATAATCTCATGTAATCTTGAACGTCTGGCTCATTCCTGGCTTTTGAATAATCAATGGCTTCTGATCTCTCCAAGAGCTGAATATCCAGTTTCGCGGAGACAAGTACAAGCAAATGAAACAACTTTGATATAACGATCTTTCTTGCTGATTTATTAATCAGCTGACTAAATTTATTATCTGTTGGCGGTGTTCCATTCTCAAAAAGGTTATTGATGAATGGCGCCAGTACCAGCGTACAGAAAATATAACCACCATGGTAATTATGTGGATGCTACAGGATCTGTCCTCATCATTGGTTTTTAACTTTTAATTAGATGTCTTAAGGATATGTGTCATCCGCCTCACCTTGCTACCCACAATATTTGATAAATAAGAAAAAAATAACGGTTGTGACAATATATTTTCAGCTGATATATTACAATTTTTTGCTGATTTATTATCAAGAATAATCTCATGTAATCTTGAACGTCTGGCTTATTCCTGGCTTTTGAATAATTAATGACTTCTGATCCCTCCAAGAGCTGAATATCCACTTTCGCGTAGATAAGTACAAGCAAATGATACAACTCTGATATAACGATCTTTCTTGAATCAAGGGCTGAGGATGTATTTCTTAGATCTAAAAATTTTTCAATCTGCACTTTATTGGAAATGTTGGCAACATCCATTTTTTTCGAATTATAAATCTACTGTAATAAGCAGGGCGATGGATAAGGGAAGTGCGGGCGATCTGGGAGGATTCTCTAGGACCCGGATATAGAAGAGACAATCTACAATTTTGTTTTTTTCATCTGGAAATTATGTTGGATTCCTTTTTTTAGTTTTTTACTTGAAATATTTTTCATTCCAGATTTTTACATGATTTCTTTCTTCCACTAGATAGAAAATTGAAAACTAAAAGATATTTGTCAAAAAGTCTGAGGAGCTTTAAAGTCTAAGCCAAATGATGAAATTCCGAGATCAAAATTCAACTTTCGAGAAGAAATTTTGTATGAAATGGGTTTTGAATTATAGCACCCTCTTGGTCAGGAAATTTCGGAAAATAAATTAATTTTTTTTTGTATTCAAGAGCTTGGAGGTGGCTATTAATTTCCTTCTTACATTAAGTACGACTCTCGTTTCTGATTCTTCAGTTTCGGTAGAAATGTGTTCAAAAATTGCATTTCCAAGATTCACTTTATGGTTCTAATTTTGCAGCTTTTACATGAAAGTCTTGATATAATGTCTTCGGAGTAAATAATGTTAGTTTCTATATGTTGCGGTTTTAATTTTAACTTAGCTACCTGATCCAAGATGTCAAATAAATAAGCCACTCTTTGGATCCGGATCTCATCATTAAAGTATGTCATATATGCATGTTTTCTTTTCCTTTCTAAGAACCATTTAGTTTCTTGTTTTAGTTAAAATTCGGCTAAAAACTTTTCGTTTTATAACCAGCGAACAATAGTATACCAACGAAGAACTTCTTGATCAAGGTTCATGTTGTTGCATAGTTCTTTGAAGAGACAGGCATTAAGAACAGTATATTTTATATAATTGTCAAGCCTAACCAAAGAGTCCGGTAATTTTTGCATTGGTAGCAGGGTTAAATTAGTAAGTAATATAGTGCATTCTCTATGCTTGCGGTGCAAGCTATTTAAAATCATTCTGAAAACCCTATTTTGGCATCGAGGGGCTGACTGTGCTCCATCAGTACACACTCTACAGGCATTTTCTGGAATGCATCATTTCTTTTAAAGGACAAACGTGTTATTTCTATGACGCCTTCATCCTCCGTAGCAGTTTTTAGTTTTCTGCAAAACGAAATTCTCTTAAAAAGAACTCTCTAAGTGAATAAAATTGCAAAAACTAGCAATTTGGAACGTGAACTAACATCATTTTAAAAGGAAAAAACAGGAGATATCTTATTTTAAAAAAAAAACATTCAATTGTATCCGCGGACACGTCTGAAATGCGCCTTGAATTGCTATATTGGACAAAGATATATTATGCATTCTAATTTCACTCGCTACTCCAACAACTTTTTTAGCTGACTTTTTAATAGATAAGGTTTGCTCTGGTTTTCTGCTATTGTATTGGGTTTTTTATTTGTTGCAACTTCTAAAGGAGTTTCATACGATGTTTCAATTACCACTAGGGGTTGTTCTCGAAACGCCTCAATTAACTGTAATTTCTATTTCTTCAAGGCATCCTCACGTTGTTAAAAAATCTTAAGTATTGTCCAGTATATTCTTAATGCTTTGTTTCTAAGTGACGTTTGAGATTTGAGGGTTTCATAGACTAAGCATCAAGAGCAGCATTGCCTGAAATATATTGTGGACCCTCTATGCTGTTATTAACACTGTTCGAAAATCCATATTTTAGATTGCTCAGTAGATATTGTCTTTTTCTCTGTGACTTTGATATCTAAGACAAATGATGTGCTTCAAAATTAGGCATTGTTTAAAAATTCTGTCTCAACATTATTTACAATTCTTTACTAACCTAAATCGTAAACAATAGAAGAACCTGTATTTGTGGGCGAATCTATCGAAGACAAATGTTGACAGGCTACCAGTAGTATTGTAAAAACTTTTGGATCAAACGAGACACTAGTTAGGAGCAGATCAAACAATACATTCAAACACAAATGACAAAAAGGATACTGCAGCAACTTAATTATCAAGCAGCAGCAATTTAGTCTAGCAGCAACATGGTTAAACCTCTTTTAGTGGCAGGAAATCAATGAAGTAACCCAACCCTGCAAAGATTCAGTATTAACTATTGCTTTATGATCTGGGCCGGAATTGGCATACCCCAAAATGCCCCCTCCAGATTGTGCTGAATCAAAGATTAGACTATCTTGTAAACATTAAATAACTGAAGGGCCAGGGCCAGGCATTACCATCATCATTATCATGTCTGGACGGAAACAAAGAAAAGGATTGTCTTTCTTGTGTCCAATCCCCGGTCAGTACTGAGTTTACGAAATACGTTGTGAAATTATATATTTGGAATCACAGAGCGCTACCGCCTACACACCAATATTTGTTGCTACTCGAGATTGTTTGATCTTGTCCATGAAGTCCTTGGTCTTGTATTTTTTCAAATGGATTATAAGTAAGATGAGAACAGTGCAATGTGGAAGGGGATTTATCACTATGACCGAGGGCTCTGACTTCTATCGTAGTGAAAAATAACTTTTCCAGACAAAACCCATTTCAGTCAAGGCCGATTCAAATAACCCCTTAGGACCTAGGGATATAACCCCTTAGGAGTTTTAAGATACAGACTGGCTCCTAGTTGTAGACTCCGCAGGAAAGACTCACTAATGACTGTTTCACAGTCTGTAGATCAATAGTGTAAACAAATTGGATAGCCTAATGTAAACTGCCTAGTGTCCTGTATTAATGAGTCCCATTACTTTTTTGTATACTACGGTGCATATGTAAAACCACTCTCCACATGTACAAGATGTTCATTACGTTCATTTACAAACCAGGTGTTAGGATTACATATAAAACCACCGACCGGTTCTGCGTTGTTCAACTTCTAAGAAAAGAATAATGTGGTTTTAAGAAAGGGAGATGACATGTTGACCAAACTTACAGTTCTCAATTAATTATTGAAGAGAGAAACTGAACTGTTAAATTCCTTTGGTTCAGCTGATAGAAAAGCTATATCCTATCCGTGCGTGTTATACTAGATAAATGCATTAAAGGAATATGTACTATATACAAGAATAACACTGCTGCTGTTGAGATAGGAAGTAAGGTTAATAGTTCTCTCATTGTGGAATCAAGAGTCAATCAGTGGTGTGATGCATTTTGTTCTAAGGTACCAAGAGAAGGCCATGGGAGATCAACTGGAGAAGACCACGGAAGGCATTAACTGGAGAAGTAAAAGTCTTATAAATTAGGTAGTGCTGAGGGTATGATTGTCCTGGATAGCGATTTTAGTGAAATGAATAAATTTTTTCAATTTTCGATGGTTCAGGGCACGATATTAAGTTTGAAGATTAACGTTAGGTAGACCAAGCTGCTTCAATTAGGTGGAAATTAAGGTGGAAAGGTGATCTTAGATAACGAGAAAATTGGCTAAGTTTCTAGCGTCATCTACTTAGGTAGATACTAGCAATAGTGAGGATGGAATAGGCAGTAGAGATGTAAAAAGTAAAATAGGCCAGAAGCCAGGTGCGTTTTTGTATTTGAAAAAAGTTTAGGAAGATAAATATTAGATCTAAGATTAAAATGCTAGAAACCAAGGAAATATTGCCTCTAGGGGGACATGATCCGCGAAGCTCCAGGGGTAAGGGTCCCAAACTATATAAACAGACTATTCTTTCAAGACAAATTTTGGTAGAAAAGATGGTCATTTTTCACCGTTTTAAGACTGGGATGATGCAAAGAAATTAAATTTTTATGATTGGAGGTGCAATTTAGGCTCTTTATCCCCTTTAACCCCATTTCCTCTATCGCTACATTTTTTAAGACAGGCAGGTATATTGCGCCTTGTTTAAGCTAGAATCATACAAAGATTTTCAATCTGTAGGTCCAAAATGTTGTCCCTCTGGGAGGGGGAATCACCCACGCAGTCTGAGGGGCAAGTAGAAGAAAATGGAGTATCACCAGCAGACATAGCAGATTTTGTGCCAACTGACCCTAGTAGGTTTAACCGTAAAAAGAGTATTCTTGTAAAATTTTTAGACAAGAGAGTAAAAAAAAAGACACTTTTGGGGTAAAGTGTTAGAGCTTTCTAGTGACGACACCTTTTTTGTAGGAAATCTTAATCGTGAAAATCATTTTCCCTGGAGCTAATCATGAGGCTTTAATCCCTCAAAGTGACATTATTTTGATCCCCTCCCCTTTACTCCATTCCCAGGGTTCTGCGGAGGAGCTAAACGTTATGCAAAAGCGCTAGTTTCGTTTATTAAAATTGTTCTTTTTCTCTTATTTTAAGCTGAATATTTTTTGATTAAAGATCAAACTTTTGTATTCGAAGACAAGATCGCCTTGTAATTAAAATTTTGATCTGCCTCTATTTTAGGAGTTATTGGTTATTGTAGTTTTTACTAAGGGACGTGGTAGTCTCCTACTAGGTTGCTAGCTACTGCTGCAACCCGGATCCAGTTAGTATAGGCTAGAGTTGGTTCTTTATTATAATTTCAAAAACTTGACAAAGCAATATCTTAAGAACGGCTTACATTATTAAGTTAGTTCCTTAAGGGTAAAATGTGGCAGATTTTAAACTAGCCAGAATGCACTATGTCACTACTTTTAATACTACCACTTCAGTTACTATAACTCCTGACGCTAAGGGTATTAAGGTGAAACATTCATGCGACGTTTAGGGAAAGTTTTAATTAAACCAAAAGAACTATATGCATGCAGGTTTTCAAAAGGACATATAAGCAATATCATAGGCAGTGCCACTCTATAATGGCTAGAAATATCATTGAATTTTTTAAAGGAGCCAATTTGATTCAAAATAAAATTGCTCCTTTAAAGAGAATTGTTGTAATCCCTTGTTAAAATATATACTAATATTTTTACATTACCAGTTTTTTTGCTCTTTAAACTATTTAATGTATTTTCATATTGTAGTCTTTTCAAAGATATTTGATTATTTGAGCAAGTCCGATTTCTTACACAGATTTCTACTAAGCTTCAAACTTTTGGTTTTTGAATGGCTGAAATCACTTGTTAAAATATATACATATATTTTTGCAATTACTGGTTTTTGTTCTTTAACTAATTTAATGGAAACTTCTCCATGCATGAAGATCTTCAATTTTTCCACATAAGTATGTCATTGTCATTGAAATACTTATGTATTTAAAAATGACGTCAATTTCATAAATATTTTTTTCCCAAAATTAAGGCTCTTAGCGAATTTTTTCAATCTTCTGACCTATCTAGATCGGTTTTTTTAGGCCAGAATAAACCAAGATACAAATTTCCCTGAAAAAGTATGGAGCGGTTATCAAGAAAAAATAAATACGTACTATATACACAGTTATTCCTCACTTATAAAGATATCACCTAATGTTAGAATCCTTCGTATTATCAGTATTCTATGGAGCAGTGGTCATCACTTAGGACTTTGAATCCCACGATCTGAGTTCACATGTTGGTGGAACCTTTGTATAACTTGTAGCTTACTTATACTACCATGTAGGTTTCTGCCGTAACTTCTTCTTTTCAAAATTAAAGTAATTACTAAGGGCTAGAGTTTGTTCTTTACCACAACTACACCGCTGCAGCCCGGATCATCATTAGTAAATTTATCATTTATTATGGGCGACAGTTGGTTCTTTAATGTATTTATCTTAAAAATTTTTTTTTTTGTTACAAAAATGTTTTTGTATACAGCAATTTCCTTTAAATGAGCCATTAAACAGCTCTCAATCATGATGATTAAATACCTACGATTATGATTTCATTTATCAATCTTGACCATGAAAATGCAGTTTTTCTAAAAGATTGATTATATTTTAAAAATATTCCTTTTAATTACAAAAGATTTTCAATCCCATCAATTTCCTTTAAAATGAGCTGTTAAACAGCTCTCTTCGATGTTCCAGTGCTCCGTTATCCGAGGAAAAGGAAAAAAAGAAAAAAGATACGCTCGATGCAGAATATTGTGATTGCAGCCACTTTTCTTGATTTTCAAACCAATATATTTTAGTTGTTATTCAAGGGACGCTTAGTTTCCTATATAGGGGTATTGGACAAGGTGGTTTTAATAGTGTACTTTTTATGGCACTTGGTATCTACCTAGTGACATATAGCGATCGCAAATTCTGTCGGTCTGTCTGTCCCCTTTTTGCTACTTTAAGCCCTTCCGGGTTAGCTAGGATGATGAAATTTGGCAGGCGTATCAGGAACCAGACCAGATTAAATTAGAAATTGTCGTTTCCCCGATTCGACCGTCTGGGGGGGGGGCGGTTAAATCGAAAAAAAATTAGAAAAATTAGGTATTTTTAACTTACGAACAGGTGATTGGATCTTAATGAAATTTGATATTTAGAAGGATATCGTGTCTCAGAGCTCTTATTTTAAATTCTGACCAGATCTGGTGACATTTGGGGGAGGTGGGGGGGGGGTCCTAAAATCCTGGAAAACGCCTAGAGTGGAGGGATCAGGATGAAACTTGGTGAGAAAAATAAGCAGAAGTCCTAGGTACGTGATTGACATAATCGGAATGGATCCGCTCTATTTGGGGGAGTTAGGGGGGAGGGTTAATTCTGAAAAATTAGAAAAAATGAGGTATTTTTAACTTACCGAGGAGTGATTGGATCTTAATGAACTTTCATATTTAGAAGGACCTCGTAACTCGGATCTCTCGTTTTAAATCCCAACCGTATCCAGAGTCATTGGGGGGGGGGGAGTTGGGGGGAACCGGAAATCTTGGAAAACTCTTGAAGCGGAGAGATCAGGATGAAACTCGGTGGGAAGAATAAAACAAGTCCAAGATACGTGAATTACACAACCGGATCCGATCCGGATCCTATGACATTGGGGGAGGGAAAACGCTTAGAGTGGAGGGATCAGGATGAAACTTGGTGGAAAAAATAAGTAGTAGTCCTAGATACGTGATTGACATAATCGGAATGGACCCGCTCTATTTTGGGAAGTTGGGGGGGGGGTTAATTCTGAAAAAATAGAAAAAATAAGGTATTTTTAACTTACGAAGGAGTGATCGGATCTTAATGAAATTTCATATTTAGAAGGACCTCGTAACTCAGATCTCTTGTTTTAAATCCCAACCGGATCCAGAGTGATTGGGGGGGGGGGGGTTCGGGGGAAACGAAAATCTTGGAAAATACTTAAAGCAGAGAGATCAGGATGAAACTTGGTGGGACAAATAAAAACAAGTCCAAGATACGTGAATGATATAACTGGACTGGATCCGCTCTGGATTCGGTGACATTGGAGAGAGTTGGGGGGGGGCCTAATATCTTGGAAAACGCTTAGAGGTGAGGGATCGGGATGGAACTTGGTGGGGAAAATAAGCAGAAGTCCTAGATACGTGATTGACATAACCGGACCGGATCCGCTGTATTTGCGGAAGTTGGGGGGGGAGGACTAATTCTGAAAAATTTGAAAAAATGAGGTATTTTTTACTTACGAAGGAGTCATCAGATATTAATGAAATTTTATATTTAGAAGAAACTCTTAACTCGGATCTCTTATTTTAAATCCTGACCAGATCCAGTGTAATTGGGGGGGGGGTACCGGAAATCTTAGAAAACACTTAATGCGGAGAGATTAGGATGAAACTTGGTGGGAAGAATAAAAACATGTCCAAGATACGTGATTGACATAACCGGGCCAGATCCGCTCTCTTTGGTGGAGTTGGGGGGGGGGAGTAATTCGGAAAAACTAGAAAAAATGAGGTAATTGTAACTTACGAACAGGTGATCGAATCTTAATGAAATTTGATATATAGAAGGATCTTGTGTTTTAGAGCTCTAATTTTAAATCCCGGCCAGATCCGGTGACATTGGGGGGAGTTGGAGGGGGAAACCGAAATTCTTGGAAAACGTGAATATTGAGGTATCTTTATCTTACGAATGGTTGATTGGATCTTAATGAAACTTGATATACAGAAGGATCTTATGACTTAGATGCTCCTTTCTCAATTCGAATCGGATTCGGGGACATTGGGGGTTGAAGGGGGGGAAGCAAAAATATTGGAAAACGCTTAGAGTGGAGAGATCGGGATGACACTTGATGGGAAGAATAAGCAAAAGTTATAGATACGTCATTGACATAATTGGAACGGATCTGTTCTCTTTGGAGGAGCTGGGGAGGGGGGGTTGATTTGGAAAAGTTAGAAAATTTGAGGTATTTTTAACTTAAGAATGGATGACCGGATCTTAATGAAATTTAATATTTAGAAAGAATTCATGTCTCAGAGCTCTTATTTCAAATTCTGACCAGATCTGTTGACATTGGGGGGAGAGAACCCGGAAATCTTGGAAAACGCTTAGAGTGGAGAAATCGGGATGAAACTTGGTGGGTAGAATAAGCAAATGTCGTAGATACGCGATTGACGTAACCGTACTGGATCCGCTCTCTTTGCGGGAGTTAGGGGTGGGGTTCAGTGCTTTGGCGAGTTTGGTGCTTCTGGATATGCTAGGACGATGAAAATTGGTAGGAGTGTCAGGGAGCTGCACAAATTTACTTGATAAATTCGTTTTCCCGATTAGACCATCTGGGGGGCTGAAGGGAGAGAAAAATTAGAAAAAATGAGGCATTTATATCTTACGAGTGGGTGATCGGATCTTAATGAATTTTGAAATTTAGAAGGACCTCGTGACTCAGAGCTCTTATTTTAAATTCCGACCGGCATTAAGCCTCTGATTTTCCTTTTAAATCAATCTACTGACTCTTAGAATTTTGCTAGAGCTCATACCATAAGAGCTCTTGGCTCGTCCGGCCACGTCAGAAGTGCCATATGAGCTCTTAGCTCTTGTTTTTATCTGACTTTAGTTTTAGAAGTTATGGGCTATTTTGTTTTTTACTATGGGACATGATCGTCTCTTAATAGGCTGATAGCTACCGCTGCAACCCGGATATTTCGCTCTGGGTAATGCAACCAAGATGATTGATGGTATACTAACCTACCCGCATGCATGACCAACCTATAGACCCATGAGGCGCTTTGGTCTCTTTTGACTTGCCTTTTTGACATTTTGAACTTCTGTTTCAGGTAATGAGGAATCTATTATGAAATGTATAGCAACTGGTCTGTTCATGAATGCAGCCTATCAGAGTCCTTCAGGGGAATATCGCACAGTTCGAGGAGATGTATCTGTAAGCATCCACCCGAAGTCTGTCCTTAATGAGGTTCAACCACCTCCATTGTAAGTGTTAAATATTTCCAAATTGCTGTGAATTCAAAACGTAAAAGACT
>NC_088867.1:30166423-30184459 GCF_032884065.1 Artemia franciscana | reverse complement strand
AAAAACTATCTATATATATAAAAATAAGTTGTCTGTGGATCTGTGGATCGTGGATCAGGTGACGTCACCTGAAAAAACTGGATCAGGTGACGTCAAAACTGAAAAAACTAAAAAAAGGCAAAAACTACAAAAAAACTAAAAACTAATAAAAAAAATAAAAAAGCTAAAAAAACTAAAAAAAGGCAAAAACTACAAAAAAAAACTAAAAACTAATAAAAAAGCTAAAAAACTAAAAAACTAAAAAAAGGCAAAAACTACAAAAAAAACTAAAAACTAATAAAAAAATAAAAAGCTAAAAAACTAAAAAACTAAAAAAAGGCAAAAAACTAAAAAACTAAAAACTAAAAAAAAACTAAAAAAAAGGAAAAAACTGAAAAATAAGCTAAAATAAAGGTAAAAACCAACAAAAAACTAAAAAAAAAACTGAAAAAACTAAAAAAAGGCAAAAACTACAAAAAAACTAAAAACTAATAAAAAAAGTAAAAAAGCTAAAAAACTAAAAAAACTAAAAAACACTAAAAAAACTAAAAAAGGTAAAAAACTAAAAAAACTAAAAAAAGGTAAAAAACTAAAAAAACTAAAAAATAAAAAAAAAACTAAAAAAAAAGGAAAAAACTGAAAAATAAGCTAACATAAAGGTAAAAACCAATAAAAAACTAAAAGAAAAAAAGGAAAAAACTAAAAAAAATTTTCATCTAAAAAACTAAAAAAAACTAAAAAAGGTAAAAACTAAAAGAACTAAAAAATAAAAAAATAAATGACGACACTCAAAGAGAAAGCGACCAAGACAAAAGGAATGTTCGATTAGCAATCAACAAAGCACCGGGACACAGGGAGTATAAATGACGACCAGGACATAAGTAAAAAAAAAAAATTAACAAAACTAAAAAGAAGGTAAAAACTACAAAAAAACTAAAAAGAAAAAAAAACTAAAAACTAATAAAAAAACTAAAAATCTAAAAATCTAAATAAGCTAAAAAAGAAAAAAAAAGGAAAAAAATAAAGGAGAAAAACAAAACTAAAAAACGAATGTATATACAGACCGGGACACCGGGATACAAATGACGACCGGGACACAGGGAATATAAATGACGACCGGGACACAGGGACACAACTACAACGGGGACACCGGGGGAAACAGGGGGATGTAAATGACGACCGGGACACCGGGACAGGGAATGGTCGATTAGCAATCACCATCAACAAAGCTCAAGGGCAATCATTAGAATCATGAAGTATAGATCTGAATACAGATTGTTTTCCCATGGACCATTATATGTTGCATGTTCAAGAGTCGGTAAACCTGACAATCTATTTATATGCAAAGACAATGGGACAGCAAAGAATGTTGTATATTCGCAAGTTTTACGTAGTTAAAACCATATATATATATATATATATATATATATATATTATATATATATATATATATATATATATATATATATATATATATATATATATATATATATATATATATCTATATTCACAGGTGGGACATAGGGACACAACTACAATGGCGCGTAACTATTATGGCGCGTAACGACTTACGCGCGCGGGGGGGCTTGGGGGGGGGGCGCGAAGCGCCCCCACCAACTAGGTGTTGGGGTGGCGCGAAGCGCCACCCCAACAGCTAGTATATATATAAAAATAAGTTGTCTGTCTGTGTAACGATGACTCTGGTCAAACATTTTCAGATCAATTGCTGGCAATTGGAAACGGAAAGCTCCCAGTAGTGGGAAAGCCAAGAATGTTGTATATTTGCAATTTTTACGTAGTTTGAAACACATATATAAATCTATCTATATTCACAGGTGGGAAACAGGGACACAACTACAATGGCGCGTAACTAATATGGCGCGTAACGACTTACGCGCGCGGGGGGGGCTTGGGGGGGCGCAAAGCACCCCACCAACTAGGTGTTGGGGTGGCGCGAAGCGCCACCCCAACAGCTAGTCTATATATATAAAAATAAGTTGTCTGTCTGTCAGGTGACGTCATGTTTCTGTGTCAACTGACGTCATGAATTTAGTTGTCGTCATTTTTGCTATGACGGTGACGTCATTAAATATATTTGATCATGAAGTTAGTTGTCGTCATTTTTGCTAAGACGGTGACGTCATTAAAGATATTTAAGACATATATGTTCACGTAGAAATCTATTAATGTTTAAGTTTAAAATCACTGATGAACTTACAACGGCAAAAGCCGATGAAGATGCTCAAAGAGTCTATGCCAAAAAACTTGCTGCTGATAGAGAAAGTCAGAAAAGAAAGCGTGCCGAGGAATCAAAAGAACAGCAAGGAAACAGGCTTGAGGCTGATAGAGAAAGAAAGAACAGAAAGCGTGCCGAGGAATCAAAAGAACAGAAAGGAAACAGGCTTGAGGCTGATAGAGAAAGAAAGAACAGAAAGCGTGCCGAGGAACTACCAGAGCAACGCGAAAGCAGACTTGCTGCTAAAAGAGAAAGTGAAAAAAGAAGGCGTGCCGAGGAATCACAAGAACAGCAAGAAATCAGGCTTGCTGCTGATAGAGAAAGTAAGAAAAGAAAGCGTGCCGAGGAATCACAAGAACAGCAAGAAATCAGGCTTGCTGCTGATAGAGAAAGTAAGAAAAGAAAGCGTGCCGAGGAATCAGAGCAACCTGAAAGTTATCGCCTGGCATTCAGGTACAGCCCAGTCGATGATTATAGCTTGAGTAGATGTGTTCAAATCGGGACAATGTCTAAAATTTGTCCCTATTGCAAGGCCTTGAAATTCAATGGTGAAACAATGGGAATGTGTTGCGCCTCAGAAAAAGTTAAACTTCCTCTATTGGCTGCACCACCAGAGCCATTGAAGACTTTCCTTACTGGAACTACGTCAGAATCTAAGCGTTTTTTGTCAAAAATCAGAAAATACAACTCATGTTTCCAAATGACGTCGTTAGAGCCCAAATCGAAAATCCAGATCAATTTATGTCTACTTTCAAGTAAAAGGACAAATTTATCATAGAGCAGGTTCCCTTCTACCATTCTCAGGCGAGAATCATAAATTTTTACAATTGTACTTCATCAGTGATAGAAATTCTGAATTGAATGCACGTTGCGAAATTTCTCCCAACGTTGAAAGGACAATCGTTTCCCAATTGCAACATATTTTCCAAGAAAATAATAATTTAGTGCGTCTGTTCAAAACAGCCATCGATTTGATGCCAACTGATACGCATAAAATTGTTATTTCCGCTGACAAAACGCCTCCTGGCCAACATGTGCGTAGATACAATGCTCCAACTATCGACGAAGTGGCAATCGTTATGGTCGGTGATCAGTTTTTACCTCGAGATAATATTCTTCATAAGCGAAACGCTCAGTGGTTAAGAATTGCTGAAACTCATCGATGCTACGATGCCCTACAATATCCTATCATTTTTTGGGATGGAGCCGACGGCTATCACTTTAATATTAAATTGATGAATCCAGCCACTAACAAAGAAATGAAGTTAATTTGTATTGTATCTATCTATCTATCTATCTATATAAAAACGAGTTGTGTGTATGCATGTTTGTTTGTTTGTAAAAAGAGCGTTTGCATATAACGTCATTATTAGTACATACGGCTTTGTATATGCACAGACAATGGGAAAGCCAAGAATGTTGTATATTCGCTGTTATAGCGAATATACAACATTCCTTTTTTTCCTATTTTGGAAAAAAGGGGGAAACATCCATTAAAAGTCACAGAATCTTAACGAAAATCACACTATCGCATTCGGTATATCAGAGAACTCTATAGCAAAAATTTCAAGCTCCTATCTAAAAAATGTGGAATTTTGTATTTTTTGCCAAAGACAAATCACGGGTGCGTGTTTATTTATTTTTTTTTTTTTTTTTTTTCCCAGGGGTCATCTTATCGACCAAGTGGTCCTAGGATGTCGCGAGAGGGCTCATTCTAACGGAAATGAAAAGTTCTAGTGCCCTTTTTAAGTGACCAAAAAATTGGAGGGCAAATAGGCCCCCTCCCATGCTCATTTTTTTCCAAAAGTCAACAGATTAAAATTTTAAGATAGCCATTTTGTTCAGCATAGTCGAAAGCCATAATAACTATGTCTTTGGGAATGACTTACTCCCCCACAATCCCTGAGGGAGGGGCTGCAAGTTACAAACTTTGACCAGTGTTTACATATAGTAATGGTTATTGGGAAGTGTACAGACGTTTTCATGGGGATTTTTTGGTTTGGGGGTGGGGTTGATGGGAGAGGGCTTTGTGGGAGAATCTTTCCTTTTGAGGAATATGTCACGGGGAAGAAAAATTCAATGAAAAGGGCGCAGGATTTTCTAGCATTACTATAAAAAAAAACAATGAAAAAATAAACATGAAAACGTTTTTTCAAATGAAAGTAAGGAATAGCATTGAAATTTAAAACGAACAGAGATTATTACGCATATGAGGGGTTCTAAAAATACTTTAGCATAAAGAGCGAGGTATTTACGAGGAGAAAGATACCTCGCTCTTGATGCTAAAATATTTTTAGTGATTTCAACTATTTATTCTACGGCCTTTTTGATTCAGGGGTCATTCTTAAAGAATTGGGACAAAACTTACGATTTAGTGTAAAAAGCGAGGTATTAACGAGGGTACAAACCCCCTCGTACACATAATAAAAATATAAGAATATAAAAGTTTGTTACGTAAGTTAATTCTTAAGTTACGTATATTTTTTACTAATAAAAACGTTCGTTGAATATTAAAAGTTCTAGTAGCCTTTTTAAGTAACCGAAAAATTGGAGGGCAGCTAGGCCTCCTTCCCCACCCCTTATTTCTCAAAATCGTCTGATCAAAACTAAGAGAAAGCCATTTAGCCAAAAAAAATTAATATACTAATTTCATTTCAATAATTTATGTGCGGAGAGCCAAAATCAAACATGCATTAATTCAAAAACGTTCAGAAATTAAATAAAAAAAACTAGTTTTTTTAACTGAAAGTAAGGAGCGACATTTACGAACAGAAATTACTCCGTATATGAAATGGGTTGTCCCCTCCGCAGTCCCACGCTCTTTACGCTAAAGTTTTTAGTTGTTTTAAAAAGTAGAATTGTGGCAAAGAGTCAAACTTTAGCGTAAAGAGCGAGGGACTGCGGAGGGGACAACCCATTTCATATACGGAGTAATTTCTGTTCGTTTTAAGTTTTAATGTCGCTCCTTACTTTCAGTTAAAAAAACTAGTTTTTTTTATTTAATCTATATAAAAACGAGTTGTGTGTATGCATGTTTGTTTGTTTGTAAAAAGAGCGTTTGCATATGACGTCATTATTAGTGCATACGGCTTTGTATATGCACAGACAATGGGAAAGCCAAGAATGTTGTATATTCGCAATTTTACGTAGTTTAACTCCTGCAGACGAAATGAATGCTTGCCTGAAAAATTCTAATTTATGGGCACACGTAAAAATATTAAAATTAACTACAAATATGCGTGTCCGATTGCAAAACGATGATTCTGGTCAAACATTTTCAGATCAATTGCTGGCAATTGGAAACGGAAAGCTTCCAGTAGTGGGAAAGCCAAAAATGTTGTATATTCGCAATTTTTACGTAGTTTGAAACACATATATAAATCTATCTATATTCACAGGTGGGACACAGGGACACAACTACAATGGCGCGTAACTAATATGGCGCGTAACGACTTAAGCGCGCGGGGGGGCTTGGGGGGGCGCGAAGCGCCCCACCAACTAGGTGTTGGGGTGGCGCGAAAGCGCCACCCCAACAGCTAGTATATATATATATATATATATATATATATATATATATATATATATATATATATATATATATATATATATATATATATACTAGCAGTTGGGGTGGCGCTTCGCGCCACCCCAACACCTAATTGGTGGGGCGCTTCGTGCCCCCCCCCCCCCCAAGCCCCCCCGCGCGCGTAAGTCGTTACGCGCAATATTAGTTACGCGCCATTGTAGTTGTGTCGCTGTGTCCCACCTGTGAATATAGATAGATTTATATATGTGTTTCACACTACGTAAAAATTGCGAATATACAACATTCTTGGCTTTCCCATTGTCTGTGCATATACAAAGCCGTATGTACTAATAATGACGTTATATGCAAACGCTCTTTTTACAAACAAACAAACATGCATACACACAACTCGTTTTTATATCGAAAGATAGATAGATAGATACAATACAAATTAACTTCATTTCTTTGTTAGTGGCTGGATTCATCAATTTAATATTAAAGTGATAGCCGTCGGCTCCATCCCAAAAAATGATAGGATATTGTAGGGCATCGTAGCATCGATGAGTTTCAGCAATTCTTAACCACTGAGCGTTTCGCTTATGAAGAATATTATCTCGAGGTAAAAACTGATCACCGACCATAACGATTGCCACTTCGTCGATAGTTGGAGCATTGTATCTACGCACATGTTGGCCAGGAGGCGTTTTGTCAGCGGAAATAACAATTTTATGCGTATCAGTTGGCATCAAATCGATGGCTGTTTTGAACAGACGCACTAAATTATTATTTTCTTGGAAAATATGTTGCAATTGGGAAACGATTGTCCTTTCAACGTTGGGAGAAATTTCGCAACGTGCATTCAATTCAGAATTTCTATCACTGATGAAGTACAATTGTAAAAATTTATGATTCTCGCCTGAGAATGGTAGAAGGGAACCTGCTCTATGATAAATTTGTCCTTTTACTTTGAAAGTAGACATAAATTGATCTGGATTTTCGATTTGGGCTCTAAACGACGTCATTTGGAAACATGAGTTGTATTTTCTGATTTTTGACAAAAAACGCTTAGATTCTGACGTAGTTCCAGTAAGGAAAGTCTTCAATGGCTCTGGTGGTGCAGCCAATAGAGGAAGTTTAACTTTTTCTGAGGCGCAACACATTCCCATTGTTTCACCATTGAATTTCAAGGCCTTGCAATAGGGACAAATTTTAGACATTGTCCCGATTTGAACACATCTACTCAAGCTATAATCATCGACTGGGCTGTACCTGAATGCCAGGCGATAACTTTCAGGTTGCTCTGATTCCTCGGCACGCTTTCTTTTCTTACTTTCTCTATCAGCAGCAAGCCTGATTTCTTGCTGTTCTTGTGATTCCTCGGCACGCTTTCTTTTCTTACTTTCTCTATCAGCAGCAAGCCTGATTTCTTGCTGTTCTTGTGATTCCTCGGCACGCCTTCTTTTTTCACTTTCTCTTTTAGCAGCAAGTCTGCTTTCGCGTTGCTCTGGTAGTTCCTCGGCACGCTTTCTGTTCTTTCTTTCTCTATCAGCCTCAAGCCTGTTTCCTTTCTGTTCTTTTGATTCCTCGGCACGCTTTCTGTTCTTTCTTTCTCTATCAGCCTCAAGCCTGTTTCCTTGCTGTTCTTTTGATTCCTCGGCACGCTTTCTTTTCTGACTTTCTCTATCAGCAGCAAGTTTTTTGGCATAGACTCTTTGAGCATCTTCATCGGCTTTTGCCGTTGTAAGTTCATCAGTGATTTTAAACTTAAACATTAATAGATTTCTACGTGAACATATATGTCTTAAATATCTTTAATGACGTCACCGTCTTAGCAAAAATGACGACTACTAACTTCATGATCAAATATATTTAATGACGTCACCGTCATAGCAAAAATGACGACAATTAAATTCATGACGTCAGTTGACACAGAAACATGACGTCACCTGACAGACAGACAACTTATTTTTATATATATAGACTAGCTGTTGGGGTGGCGCTTCGCGCCACCCCAACACCTAGTTGGTGGGGTGCTTTGCGCCCCCCCAAGCCCCCCCCCGCGCGCGTAAGTCGTTACGCGCCATATTAGTTACGCGCCATTGTAGTTGTGTCCCTGTGTCCCACCTGTGAATATAGATAGATTTATATATGTGTTTCAAACTACGTAAAAATTGCAAATATACAACATTCTTGGCTTTCCCACTACTGGGAGCTTTCCGTTTCCAATTGCCAGCAATTGATCTGAAAATGTTTGACCAGAGTCATCGTTACACAGACAGACAACTTATTTTTATATATATACTAGCTGTTGGGGTGGCGCTTCGCGCCACCCCAACACCTAGTTGGTGGGGGCGCTTCGCGCCCCCCCCCAAGCCCCCCCCGCGCGCGTAAGTCGTTACGCGCCATAATAGTTACGCGCCATTGTAGTTGTGTCCCTATGTCCCACCTGTGAATATAGATATATATATATATATATATATATATATATATATATATATATATATATATATATATATATATATATATATATATATATATATATATATATATATATATATATATATATATATATATATATATATATATATATATATGGTTTTAACTACGTAAAACTTGCGAATATACAACATTCTTTGCTGTCCCATTGTCTTTGCATATAAATAGATTGTCAGGTTTACCGACTCTTGAACATGCAACATATAATGGTCCATGGGAAAACAATCTGTATTCAGATCTATACTTCATGATTCTAATGATTGCCCTTGAGCTTTGTTGATGGTGATTGCTAATCGACCATTCCCTGTCCCGGTGTCCCGGTCGTCATTTACATCCCCCTGTTTCCCCCGGTGTCCCCGTTGTAGTTGTGTCCCTGTGTCCCGGTCGTCATTTATATTCCCTGTGTCCCGGTCGTCATTTGTATCCCGGTGTCCCGGTCTGTATATACATTCGTTTTTTAGTTTTGTTTTTCTCCTTTATTTTTTTCCTTTTTTTTTCTTTTTTAGCTTATTTAGATTTTTAGATTTTTTAGTTTTTTTATTAGTTTTTAGTTTTTTTTTCTTTTTAGTTTTTTTGTAGTTTTTACCTTCTTTTTAGTTTTGTTAATTTTTTTTTTTTACTTATGTCCTGGTCGTCATTTATACTCCCTGTGTCCCGGTGCTTTGTTGATTGCTAATCGAACATTCCTTTTGTCTTGGTCGCTTTCTCTTTGAGTGTCGTCATTTATTTTTTTATTTTTTAGTTCTTTTAGTTTTTACCTTTTTTAGTTTTTTTTAGTTTTTTAGATGAAAATTTTTTTTAGTTTTTTCCTTTTTTTCTTTTTAGTTTTTTATTGGTTTTTACCTTTATGTTAGCTTATTTTTCAGTTTTTTCCTTTTTTTTTAGTTTTTTTTTTATTTTTTTAGTTTTTTTAGTTTTTTTACCTTTTTTTAGTTTTTTTAGTTTTTTACCTTTTTTTAGTTTTTTTAGTGTTTTTTAGTTTTTTTAGTTTTTTAGCTTTTTTACTTTTTTTATTAGTTTTTAGTTTTTTTGTAGTTTTTGCCTTTTTTTAGTTTTTTCAGTTTTTTTTTTAGTTTTTTGTTGGTTTTTACCTTTATTTTAGCTTATTTTTCAGTTTTTTTCCTTTTTTTTAGTTTTTTTTTAGTTTTTAGTTTTTTTAGTTTTTTGCCTTTTTTTAGTTTTTTTAGTTTTTTAGCTTTTTTATTTTTTTATTAGTTTTTAGTTTTTTTTGTAGTTTTTGCCTTTTTTTTAGTTTTTTAGTTTTTTAGCTTTTTTATTAGTTTTTAGTTTTTTTTTGTAGTTTTTGCCTTTTTTTAGTTTTTTTAGCTTTTTTATTTTTTTTATTAGTTTTTAGTTTTTTTGTAGTTTTTGCCTTTTTTTAGTTTTTTCAGTTTTGACGTCACCTGATCCAGTTTTTTCAGGTGACGTCACCTGATCCACGATCCACAGATCCACAGACAACTTATTTTTTTCTGTGGAGAGGGAAGTTTTAGGGGAGAATTTTCCAGAGGAAGCTTTACACTTCGAGAATTTGCCAAAATTCTTATACAAGATTTGTTTCATTTTCTCTCTGTCGACTCAATTTCACACATGGAGATGTTCTGAGGGAATTGTCCCGGAGAGATTATCAGCGGGGTTGGAATTGTATGAAGAAGCTTTTTGTGGGGGAGATTTCCTCGGAAAATCTCTGATACCTTTTTGAATGAAAATCAAGTAGTTTATTTTGATAAAATAAAATCTCAAAATTACAAAAGATTGTAACCGTTTGATTATTCATTTGTAATTTTGCACCCCTAGAATTTCTGAGGCCGGGGCAAATGCCCCCCCCCCCCCCAAACACCTCTGGAGTGGCCAAATGCCAATTTGAAAAAAGGAAACTTTTCTGTATAAACTAGGCTCTATAAGGCCTTTTCTCCCAATATCTAATTTTTTATTGCAGCGCCATGATCTATTTGCATCAAGATTTTTGCAACTTGCAGTTGCCATCTAGTATTACCAAGGGGAATAATAAAAGTGCGTACATACCCTAAACTGAAATATTAATTATATATAATGGTGCTTGTCCTTAACTACCTTTTAGCAATTGCTACTTAGTAAACATCTTTTTTTATCCTTAGGTTTAAGTGTTCTTAATCCCCCTCCCTAAAAATAATCCTTATTGACAAATAACAATAAATGTGGCTACGATGTAAACATACCGCAGCACTTGCCAAAATTTCGAATGATTTTAACCATTGGGAACATTTCCAAAAATGTAGATTGTTTCGTCATTGTTTACGTACAAAGTAGCTGTATCTGAGAGCACATTACAGATATCAACAAAAATATGATTAAAACCAACCTGTTGCTACGCAGCGGGAATAAAAAATAGAGAAGTTGAGTTATTTTGCTTGTTGTAAAAAAAAAAATGACTTCATGCATTAAACAATGGAGGGCTGCATACGATTATTTGGACAATAGGGCAGAGTGAAAAAAGAAGTAAATTTAGCTAATTAATTACTGTTTCTATTTTGATGCTTATTCAAAATATTTGAAACTCATGAAGTTTAATGTTACCAATAAGAAGTTACCAGCCTGAGAAAATTTCCCCACATTTCAAAAAGTAGGAGAAATACCCCGAAAACATCAATCGATCTCAACGAAAATCATACCATTAGATTCAGCATATCAGAGAACCGTACTGTCGAGGTTTCATGTTCCTCTATACAAAAATATCGAATTTTGCATTTTTTGCGAGAAAAAAAAAAATCAATAATAGGGCCCACCTGCCCTGAGTGTCAGGCGAGGCTTTGTACCCTATTCATAAGCTGAGACAATTGCATAAAAACGACAAAAAAAACAAAACAATTAGATATAGGTTGAATGAAAAGCTTAGCTTAGCTTAGGTTTAGCTTAGGTTTAATATTCGATAGTTATCTTTTTCACTTGTTTTTTTTTGTTTTATGGAATGAACACGGAGGAAGAAACTTCAATTTTACGGTAGTAATTTACAATTATTTAAAGAAAATACAACTGTGCTTTAGCTTATGACTAATATTTTCAATTTCTCTTTTTCAGGTTCTCTTTTAAGAAAATCTGATTCCAAGTAAGTAATTTTTTAATTATTCAAAGAAACAAACAATAGTGCTTTAGTTCGCTTTAGTTAATCTTATAATAACTAAGATAAGCCTGTATAATTCATGCATCCAGAGAAACAGATCAGGTCGATTTGTCTCTTCACCTTCTGTTTGCTGCTAAACATTTGTTCGAGTGCTTTTATCAAGTAAGAAATCTCCATGACTGCTGTTATTGAGAAGTAAAAGAATAGAACAAAGCTAGTTTTTGTGACTAAGAAGAGAAAAGACTTGTCCGTTTTTCTTTTGTCGCCTTTCATTTGCTCTTCATTTTGTGCCATTCCCACACACCGGCTTCAACACAATTTTTTTTGAATTTGTCGCTCCCGGGACCACTAGAGAAAAAGAAACACAGGAAGAACAGGGTAGCATCTTTCTCGATATTACATTGTAAGAATTGGTAATCCTCATTACCTAGGCTGCTCCCTCCTCAACGCCCCGCTCTTCACGCTAAAGTTTGAGTCTTTCTCTAAATTCTACATTTCAAAATAGTAAAAAACTTTAGCGCAAAGAGCGGGGCGTTGAGGGGGGAACAGCCCCTTTCATAAGCGGAATAATTTCTGTTCGCTTTAAGTTTTAATGTCACTCCCAACTTTCATTTAAATTTTTTCTTTTAAATTTAATTTTTGAACGTTTTTGAATTAATGTATGGTTGATTTTGGCTCTCTGCACATGACTAAAAATTCGTATTTTTTTGCGGGGTGAGGGGGCAAAATGGCTTTCTCTTAGTCTCTTAGTTTAGTTTTAGGTGCCCCAACCCAATTTTTTGGTCACTTAAAAAGGGCACTAGAACTTTTAATTTTCCGTTAGAATGATCCATCTCAAGACATTTTGGGACCACTGGGTCGATACGATCACCCCTGGAAAAAAAAAAAAAAAAAAAAAAAAAAAAAAAAAAAAAAAAAAAAAAAAAAAAAAAAACACGCACCCGTGATCAGTCTTCTCACAAAAAATACGGAGTTCCACATTTTTGTAGATAGGACCTTGAAACATCTACAGTAGGGCTCTCTGATACGCTGAGTGCGATGGTATGATATCCTATGACTTTTATAGGGAGTGTTTCCCCCCTTTTTTGAATTTTTTTTTTAGTGTTCTTCAACAAAGAACTGAAATTAGAGACAAATAATTAATATATAAAAAAAAAAATACAACGATTCATGCAAAGAAACGCTAATCGCATCTATTCATAAAATAATATATCTATTCAAAATTATTAGTCGTGGTGAAATATAAATTTTTTTCATTTAGTTTTTATTTTGAAACCAACATGTTACATGTTTTCCCTTAAACACAAGTTAGACCATGGCAAATACAAGAGCGCCATCTATTCCAAGACAAAGATAACTTTTTCAAGATCTGAAGCATAGAATAACAATGTGGTGTATTTCTTGACATTGATACCATTGTCCATTCCGAGGAGCAAAAGAATTTACTTGTAGCGTTCCGTTTTCGACATTTTGCTAGACAGCTTAAATCCTTTGTACAAAATATTCTCCTCAATGGGGGCTGTTTTTTCTTGTACGTAAAATGCTGTTAAAAATTACGTCCATATTCCGTTTTAGTTTTGTCTGACATCTACAATTTATTTTTATTGATAAATAAGAGAAAAATAAGAGAATACATATTTTTGTTTCGCGAGCATATGAACTGAATATTTATTTCACAAATGATATCCAAGTTAAAAACAAACAACTTTTGAATAAAAAAATATATCTAATCTATGAAATTTTTAAGTAGTTCATGCTTTCTTCATACTTACAGCATCATTTTTTATACCCCTTTCCAGATGCCTAAAATTTTAACCCAATACCCAATAGTATTTTAATATATTATCCCTCCACCTATAGAGAAATGCAATAGGCAAGTCTGAGTTTAACGTGGCACGTACAATCTACCTCTCAGCAATTGCTACTTAGTAAACATAATTTGTCATGCTTATTTTGAAATCTTCTTATTTCACTCCCCCTCCCCCCAGAAAAAAAGCAACAAAACAAGACGCTAGGCTGCAAAATATATATATATATATATATATTTTTTTTATAAATCATAAGAAATTAACTGTTTTTTCTATTGCAAAAGCATAGAACAACACCAAATTTTGAATCGGACATAAACTTAAGTACTCACAATCCAAATTCAAAAGAAATCTAAACCCTAGAAAATTTACTTGGTTAATAAATCTGGATTTTGGCGAATGTATAGTGAAACTGACTGCATACAAAATGGCCTTCCCTAGAAAATCAAGAAAGAAATTCAAAAGAGAGCAAATAATTTAAGATTAAATGTGTCAGACTGGACATAAGACCGATGGCCTAGAGTAATATCCTTTTTTTTTAGTTCAGGTTCAAATCTTGAAGTATGGAAATTTTTAACCGAAGGTCCTCTTTGCACTTATTTAGAATTTTACTGTTTAAAAATTTAGCAGAATGAAATAATTATTCTGAATCTTAGCAAACTATGTCATTTTAAGCTGAATCCCAAGCTTTAACTTGCTACATTTCTTTGAACTAAAATGAGATGGATTTCACAAAAAACTTAAAAGGTTTTTCCAAATAGCAAAGACTTCAGCATTATTAGTTTCTAAGGAAGTTACTTTTGATAATAGCCAGAGCTGGAATAGTTCCATAATGCTGGATAATTATCAATAAAGCGCTGTATATAGAAGCCTTCTTAAACATTATTGTTTTCAATTCAATGCTAAAACTTCAACTAGAACAAAATGAGGCGGTAGCCTCAAAATGAGCTTAGGTTTTATATTCAATAGTTATCTTTTTCACTTGTTTGTTTTTTTTTTTTTAATGAACGTGGAGGAAGAAACTTCAATTTCACGGTAGTAATTTACAACTTATTTAAAGAAAATACAACTGTGCTTTAGTTTATGACTAATATTTTCAATTTCTCTTTTTCAGGTTCTCTTTTAAGAAAATCTCATTCCAAGTAAGTAATTTTTTAGTTATTCAAAGAAACAAACAATAGTGCTTTAGCTCGCTTTAGTTAATCTTATAATAACTAAGATAAGCCTGTATAATTCATGCATCCAGAGAAACAGGTCAGTTTTCTTTAGTATTTCCTTGCCTTTATGGTTAACCGCGTTAGCTACTTGTCCCACAAAACTTATTCCGTGATTTACCGGTAAAACTAACTGGAGTTTAGAATCAATAATCATGCAACACAATGTTTCAAAAGATACTACATGTTCATCAGGGGCGTAATTTACTATGGGCCAGGGGGGGGGGCAACAGCCTCTTTCAGATCCCAGTTTGCCCCCAATCCCAGCTAAAGTTTATTTTCTACTGATAATCTTGTAATAACTAACATAAGCCTGTACAATTCAAGCATCCAGAGAAATAGGTCAGTTTTCTTTAGTATATCCTTGTCTTTATGGTACTTTATGGCTCATTTTTCTTGTTTCACTGCCATTTTCACTGGATTTGGAAACAATGGCTCCAATTCCCCCCCCCCTCCAGGATTTTGACAAAAATTACAACACTGATGATTAAGATCTAATGAAAAACCTGGATTTTAATTATCAGCGTTCTCATATTCAATTATTTTATTTTTCATGTTTTTAGTTCTTTTCCTAGGAATAGGCAAAAACTGGTTATTATATAAATTGTCCAGAACTGCTTTTTCCTTTGTCTACGAATACATCGGTTTTAATATTCTACGGCAAAATTCTAGCGGCATTGTGCAGTTTTGAAGAGCCTGTTTTGCATTGTATTTGCTAGTTTGTTAAGTGCACCATTTTGTCGGTATTTTTTCCAACAGCAGAAAAAAGGTCATAGCTGACCCCATTCCAAATTTTCTATTCCTCTTAGAGTTTATTTCAATTTCTTGTTCCACAGTCAATAATAAAAAAATGAATTAAAAAAAGGAAAAAAATGTTTTCACATTAAATGCAACCATAATATTTCGTTATATTTGTAATTAACGTAAAATTAAACCAAGCTACCTTTAGATACTAGATATTTCGGGGTCGTGAGAAACCAGTAAGCTCCATACCTCAAAGTCCATATCCACCCCGTTGATGTTACCATCCTCAACAGGTTTTATAACCCCAGGATGCAAAAGCATAGTGTAGAAATTAATAATGGGCTGTCGAACTTCCAGTTGCACCAGGGAATGTCTTTGATAATTTACTTCGTCCAATTTACTCAACAGCCAATTGACAAGCATTTGACCTAAAATGATGATTAATATGAAACTTAACAGTTTACGCATATAGCCAAATAATTACCCTCTCAAAAGAGTGAACGAATTTTTTTTCAAATTGTTTTGTTTCAGAAAAAAACTGAATTGGATGATAGAATTTAAACTTGTAAATTTGAACATGCTATGCATAGAGGGGAAAGTCAATAATTTGTAATTTCAGATCCTGATTTGAAGAGCAGTCAACTCTAAATTCCATTTTCTGAGCCCCATTTATTTAGTAATTACATACCACGTAAAATACACACAGAAAAAGTTTACTTGACTAGTAAAACCCCGAATTATTTTGGCGTTTTCCATAATTTAAAAGCGTATTCGAAGGAATAAGCCTTTGGGAGGAGTATTAGAGCAAGAGTTATAACTTATGTGGAATAACACATCTATTATAAATAAGAATAATATATTGAAACCTCATTAGTTGTGGTGAAATATATTGTAGCAAATATATTGCATTATATTTTTTCGTTTTAATGCAAATTGGAACATTATGTAATGGTCTCAAGAGTGGATGCATCAGCGCCATCTATTTCAAAACAAAGGTAACTTAGAGGTTTGAAGCATCGAAACAATTGATAGCAATGTGTCCACCGTTTCCACTCTATGGATTTCCCCCATATAATAGGGATTTTGAGGTCTGTTAGGGAAAGGCTTTTTCATTTAGGGATTTTTGGATTTTTAAAGTTTCCTAGATTTTTAAGGAATTTCTAGGTTTTTTCTAAATCTAGTGATCTTTCACGTTATTGCCCATAGATTCATTATTCGATCAAACAAATCATACAGGAAGCTACCTAATGGAAAAAAAAAGAAAATAAGTGATCTATTACGCCTCCCAACATGCGTCAAATTAGTATTTACGCAAATATACCGCCTTCGAAACTTCCGATTTCCCACTATATCAGATATAGACCTCATAGCGTTATCATCAAGATCATAAGCGAACCTAGTTAATTGCAAAATTGCAAATATGTTCTATATTTCCTATTTCACAACATTTGCTCGGGTCAGTTTTTTTCTTCATGTTTAGGTTTTTTTCTCAATAATCTGTCACTTCCAAATTGGATTTATTTGTTTTCTCTTAAAACCTTTGAAAGTGGACTGGATATGAATAGACCCTCTACATCAGCAAATATATCAGAAATGAAGTTATTGAAAAAATGAAGGTAGCTATACATTAAATATAATTTTCTGAATTTCTAATGACTAATATCTAATCCATACTCAATTAATTCTCCGAATTCTCTTGTTTGCAATTGAAATACCTAATAAGCACGAATAACATCCTATTCTATAGAGGTTTCAAGCTCTTATATGCAAAAATGAAATTTTTTTAATTTTTTGCCAAAAGAAAGATCAAGGATCTGTTTTTTTTTCTCAGGGATGATCGTACCGAACCTATAGTTCTAAAAAATTAGGAGAGGGCTCTATTGAACGGAAATTAAAGTTTCTAGTGTCCTTTTTTATGTGACCAAAATAACTGGAGCGCATTTTTTGCACTCGTCCTTTTTTCTCAAAAATCGTTCGAACAAAATTTTGAGATATCCGTTTGTTCACCATAGCTGAAAGGTTACAAAACTACATGCACATATAAGGGGTATCATTTTTATATGGTTATCAGTTTTGATAAGCCGTACTAGGAGACCAAACTTCAATTTGTGAGAGGAATTTCAGACATAAAATGACATTCAGCGTACACCCCCCCCCCTTCGAAACTATATACCCCGAATACCCTGATACACAGAAGAAAATTTTGTACAATTTTTACAGATTTCCATCTAAAAAATAGAAAAACAACCCTAAAGTACAGTGTAATTACTGGGACACAAGCAAAAATTTTGAAAATGATCTTTTTAAACGTTTCATGGATAAAATTTGTCCCGCCCTTCACAAATTTTGATTGGCACCAGTCTCATTGTTTCTTTAAAAAAAAGATCTAAAGGAAATATTTTTCTTCCAATATATTTCTATTCATTACTGACAATTTGCTAAAAAAAAAATTTCCACAAAATATGTTTTTCAAGGAAAAGTAAAGAACTCCATTAATCCAAAAATGAGCACAAATTGAATAAAAAAATCTACCAAGCGTAAAATCACAACAAATCAGCATCAATAGATAGATGAAACCCCAAAACGAACAGAAATTACAATAAAAAACCGAGTCAAACTCAAAACGAGCAGAAAATAAAATGATTAAGACTCATAGCCCCTACGTCTGCCCAAGGCCAGAATATTATTTGCACTTTACTGAAAAAAAAAATTCAATGTTTTCACTTTAATAACCTTAATAGATAGAAAAGTATTCAAATTTTAAACAATAAATATGACCATATGTATATTAAACTGACAACACATATTCTTTTGTATTTTGTCTTTAGAGTGCAAATTATGTTCTGGCCTTGAGAATGCATAGAGGTTGTGAGCCCTAACCATGTGAATTTCCGCTTGTTTTGTGTTCGACTCGGCTATTTATGGTAATTTAT